>NC_136263.1:173241376-173272297 GCF_964187855.1 Myxine glutinosa | reverse complement strand
TCTTCAATACTACAACTTGCGTGATGAAGATGATGATGAATTAGCTGTGCAGTACTGATGACGATGAAGGTGATGACGATGATGAATGTACTGGCGTTTTCCATACGCACGACTCTTTGTCTACCCTTCTACTGTACACTATGTACAGTATTTTATTTCTTGTAATATGTTTTAAATACTGTATTTTTCTTATTTCTTTACGTTTTTTAATTTTTTAGGCTAGAAAATGCTTATTTTACCACAAAAATATTTAAAATAATAGTATATAAAAATACATTTATACCGCAAAATCCCGCGATATAGCGAAAAATCCGCGATATAATTTTACATATACTAGCGAGAAAAAACCGCGATGTACCGAATCCGCGAAAAGTGAACCGCGATATAGCGAGGGATGACTGTATGTATATATATATATATATATATATATATATATATATATATATATATATATATATATATATATATATATATTGTTACAGACGCGGTTTTGGATGTTAGTTTACCGAGCGGTTTGGTATGACCGCGTCTGCACAGTTTACCCGATTATACTCGAACGTTGGCCGAGTCGCGCTACGCTAGATCAATGAAGGAAAGGACACAACGGCTGGGTTAGATGACACGACTCGACACCAGGGGTACAGTTCTCAAGACCTCCGGAGGAGGTTATAATATGGGATATGCGGAACGTTTAGATTACAAGGACAAGAGGGACAGCATAGGAAGGTGGGCACTTAATCACGGTCTTATAGTAGCCCCGACAGACCACAGATAAACAGGACAAAACTGACTCACACAGGGATTGATGGCAAAGAAGGGCAGGTAGTCGAGGCTCAAGGTGCACCTTGGCTCAGGGGCAGAATCGACCCGGTCCGGTCCAGAGATGCGGGAGGTCTCTCAGCGCTCGGAGGGTGGCGACTTTTCTTTCCAAGCTGGGGGCGCATCTCACCTCACATCCGGTAAGTGGCTGCGTATATCCAGCGGGGAGTGACACGCCCTCGGCTCGTTAGCTCCGCCCCAGATGGAATCGGCCCGTTGCTTCTTATTGGGTGCGGGGGGTTACCGGGCTCCGCCCTTGACGAGGGGCCGACAGTCAGCCCCTTCGTGGTAACCCCGTCGGCGCACATGGGCAATGGCGGCTAACCAAGCCGGAGTGAGGACGCACACTCCCCGCGCGCTGTTGTTGTAGTTGTTGTTATTGTTTCATGAGGATGATGGGAGGAGGTATGGGGAGGTCCTAAACTCACTACTGGTGCCATACAATCACATTCTGGTGCAACGAAGAGTCAGAATTAATGGAAACGAGTCCTTAACTGACATAGACTAAGAATAACTAGCAAGATGTCCTATAGTTGTCTACGTGAGATGCGGTGAACCTGGGCACGACATTTAATGGGGGAAAAAGGGGAAGGTCGGTTCTACAGAGTGTTGTTTACAGACAATGGGTCTAGGGAATGGGGGATTGGGGATAGTTGGGGAGTATTGGGGAAATAGGGGAATATTTACAAGCGGATATGGAGGCCAAATGCCATATCCGCAACATTGCACCCTTCTCTACCCTCGGGGCGTCCCGACCCGATAAATTTTTACCTACTTTAGTGTGGCACTCAGATGTAGTTCCCTCTACTATTAACTCTACCCTGAGTGCGACAGTTTTACAGATGTTCACAAATGAGTAAATATGTCCCCCTGCGACGTTGCACCCTTCTCCTCACAGAAACACACCCACAGGATAACCGAATCGCGGAAAGAATTCTCAAACTAAACATACAGCCGGTAGGGAGCATTATTTACATAAGACTACACTGATATTTACACTACGATCCAGGACCTGTTTTTGGAGGAACACATGCAGATGTTATGCATAGAGAGAGCACGCATGCCAGCATCGATACACCAACCCACGAGTGCTCTGTGGCCTTACGGCCTTTAATAATGTGCAGAGCACCCCTTCCAAGCACCAAAAGCACCACCCCATCATGTACAGTCAGCACCATCCGGTGCACCAATCGGTGCAGTCACCATTGTTCATTAAAATAAAAACAACAACCCCTAACCCTGCAGGTGTCTCTTGCTCTTCGTGTGGTGCACTTGGCCTTCTTGCTTCTTTAAAAATAAAGAAAGGCGCCAACCGCGTCCATTTCTGTATTGTGGCCGTCAAGGGGGCCAACTAAAAGTGGTTCACCTGTATGGCATAGGTGCCACGTTGACCCATAGGTCTATCAACGGGTGGTGCTTGCCCGCAAAAGAACTGCGGTCCATGGTGGGCGGCCACAAACATTGCGGTCCATATGGTGTATCGATCCCGGCAGCAAGCAGCGAAAGTGCAGGCCCACAACTGCGGAGCCAGCACCTCTCTCTCCTCTCTCTCTGCCCCAAAGCCAGATCCTCGGAGGTGGGAGACAAAAGAAGCAGACAAGTGAGTAAGGTGGTAAGGGCGCAAAAGTGCACGCAACATTAGGTAATGCACACTGGGGGCACATGGGAACCAGGTGAGACAGGTACGTTCCTACTGTACGCCCCCCCCCCCCCCCCACCAGGTAACCTACATGGCCCCTCCCTTACCCCTTACTGTATCCACAAAACACAACACTACCCATAAACGTCTACTTTACAAATCAACAAACGTCCCTACTGTCTTCCCCGTTCCTCCCATAAACCAAATTCGTCTTCTCTCCCTCCTAACCAATCAAATTTGCCATTTTCAACTCTCATCACAATTTGCCATCTCCAACTCAACATCAAAATTTGCCATCACCAATTCATCATCAGTCCCTCCTAAGGAGGGAGAGATGGAATCACCCCAATGTCTTATCCACGTCGTGATGCGTCTCACAAATCCAACAGCAATTCTCATTTCCTGCACACAGAACAAAGAAAACACAGGTGTGGAGTCATCATCATCACCACAGGTAAGTGGCTGCGTATGGAGCGACAGGTTCATCAATCCTAACTATTTCCTAAATGACTTTAACAACTTTACATTACCCGGGGTCTTTCCCTGCCAAACCATTGGCCCTCTTACACTATGGGTTCTAAAAACCAATTCCCATTGACCAAACTGTGGTGCTTTTCAATTTGGGGTCTCACTCCCCCGATTCATCTCCCGGTGCCCTCGCACAATTTCTGGGCCGCGACGTGTAGCTCTCCCAACAGGTCTACCCACCTGCACACCTCCACCACTGCAGTTGCCTCCGAGCTTACCTGCTCCTTACCCTAACCTAACTACCTGGGGAAGGCCCTCTGGCGCTCTCCCCACTCGGTGCCCTCTCTGGCACTGGGCTACCCGGGTCCGTCCTCCGGATCCTCGGGCCCCATCCACCACTCTACCGGCTCCCAGAGCCCACCTGCGGCCTCACCTGGCCGACATCCTCACAGTGGTGGAGTGCCCAACCAACTACACACACTAACAGGCTACACGCCCAGCCATTTCCACAACACTAATGCACCCATCCACAATACCATTCTGCAACCGCACCACAAATGCCAATATCCAACCACAATTTACCTATACCCTCTACCTAACACTTACACTACCCGCCCCGGGTACTCGTGAAAGGGGTCCACTCTTCCCCCATCCACACCTTCGCACCATGCACACCACTCCGTACCACTTACTCCAACTCTCTCCACACCACTCATTCTCTGCTCCATATATTCCACACACCTGTACTTGCACACCTGTGCTCTCACACCTGGTGCCACCTGCACCCTTCTCTCCCCAAGCGCATTCGCGCTGATCCACACACTCACTACTCCACACACCTTTCCAGTTCTCACACAGCATCATCTCATCTAACTACTCCCCTCTGAAACTTGCGCTTCCCAGTCGTCCCTTTAAACTATTGCGCTCCCACGTCATTATCAACCACACTAAACTACCTGCGTCCCCCCTACAGGTATCAGTCACTAACTAAACCTTATCGTCACCTAATGTCATCTTCTAGGGCCCTATCAATATCCTAACCCACCCGGGCTAGTTTTCACTGCCATACACCCCATAAGCTATTGCGCATTTGCCCCACCCATGGGAAGGGTGGCAGGGATGCCACCCTTACCCACCGGGCCCATCGCTCACTACCAATTTTGCACATCAAATTTCAACTAATCAAAAATTTGCCAATCACTACCCATCATCTGCCAATCATTACTGCCAATCCTTTGCCAATCATCAAATTTTGTTTTTCTCTAATATCGGGGCCAAAACACTAACCTCATCACACAGTCTACTCACTAATGCCTCTCGGTGCGCCAATTCCTATCCAAAGCCCGGCTTCGTAAAGCCGAGCAATGAATGCGGGTTGTTTGGTGCCAGCGGCTGGATACGTCCCGCATTCGGAGCAGGGACGGGGGTTTACCCGGGCCGAGATCCCACGCACCTTCTCGGCACGGAGCCATCCCATGGCTCGATCTCGACCTGCCGGAATGCCTCAACAAAAAGTGGTCGCCATGACGACCCTTCCTATCCAGCCGCCCGCTCCGCCTAGTGGAGCACGGACGCGGCCGTTCAAAGCGAGGCCCAGCACGCACCGAGGGCCCGATTCAGCTAAAAGTCGCTCTAACCTCTAACCCGGTTACCTTCGATGCCTCACCTGCATGCTTACACCCCGCAGCCCGTTCCTTGCTCACACATCCAGCCGTTCCCATGCTCCTCGTACCTTTCCTTACACACCCAGGTACACTCATTCCACTCACAGCCTTGGTCACACACCTGACCACCGAACACCTTGGCACACATTCGTCGCTCGCACACCTCACCAACACACCTCTTCGCGCCCCTTCTTCGGTCACCTCCTCTGTGACAATCACAGGTGTGCCCTCACTCGCACACCCAACCACGTGCCTCACTACCAATTCCAGCGTGCATTCCCACTCACGCTCTACCATTCCAGGTGTGCATCCTTCCATTCCAGTTGTACATCCTCGCTCACCTGTCACAACCAACTCACGCTCCTTGTCACTCTCACTACTCTCACCTCCATTCTTGACAGCGCACTCTTTCCTCATGCACCTGTCCATCACACACCTTTCTCGCGCACACTCCTGCGCACACTCTCCCGTCACACCCTCTGTAACACTTACCACACCGCGCTTCCATGTGCTCCCTCGCACACGCGCTACGACCGACTCACTCTCGCCAGCACCCTCACTCCTTGGCACGCACTTTTTCCTCACACACCCCAGAGTCGGACTTTCTCGCACACCTCCTTTTTCGCACACCAGACCTGTCGCACACTTCACCAACGGCCTCTCACGAACACCCGGGTCCATCTCGACCCCCAAGCTTCTTAAATCACCTGGCGCATCATACGCACGACCATATTGGTCACCACTTACACCGGGTCCTCTTCCTCTTCGCTTCTCCTCCATCACCTGCGAATCCCTCATCCGGTTAATGAGCACATCATCACGATCCAAACACAGACTTTGGACCAATTCTTTTATCTCCTCTTTTATCTCTTTCTTATCCCCTCTCCGTCGCTTCTTAATTTCGCTCACCCCTTCTTCCACTTCTTCTAATTTCTGCTTCACCTCTTTTATTCCCCGGTACGTCTCCTCAAGCTCGTCCTCTAAGGCTACCTTGACCGTTTCCATGTGCGTCCTCACCTGCCGGTCCTTCGTCTCCATTACCTCTATCACCTCGTCCAACCTCGTTGTCAGTCCCTCACGTACCATCTGACATTCCCTCTTCGTCGCTACCAAGTCATTTTTTAGGTCATTTTGTGTCGCTTTTAACCCTCCTATTACCGCTGTGTTCTTCTTTACCTGGTCCGTTAGTTCTTTTTGTCCCTCTGTCAGTTGTTCTACTTCCTGCGTCAGGTCCTCTATGCCCCCTTGTAACTTTACAGTCCCCTTTCTCACCTCCTTCTCCATGTGCTCCTTACAGTGCCTCACCTCCTCGCGCACTCCTCCGACCTCCTCACTCACACCTCCTCTGATCTCTTCTCCCATCACTTGCATCTCCTGCCCAAATGCCACCCTCATCTGCTCCATTTCCTCCCTGTGAGCATCCAGTTTGGTTTCTACCCCCAGTCTGACCCCCTCTATCCGCTGCTCCATTTGTTTAACTTCCCTTTCCGCTTGGTCCCTCATGTCCCTCAATTTGCCTTCCATACTGTTTTCTAACCCCTCTAACCCCTTTTGCATCCCTTCCATTTGATTCTCTTGAGCGGCCATTCTGTTTTCTACCCCCATTAACCCATTTCTCACCTCTTTTATCCCGTTGTCTAACCCCTCAAAATTATTGTCTAACTTCCCAAATTTCTTGTCTAACTCCTCAAAATTATTGTCTAACTTCCCAAATTTCTTGTCTAATCCCTTAAAATTATTGTCTAACCCCTCACCGGTACCCCTCGCTTCGTCCCTCATTACCCCCATTTGGCCCTCTAATCGCTCACTATCAGCCCTCAATTCGTCCCTCATTACCCCCATTTGGTTTCCCATTGCCCCCATTTGGCCCTCCAATCGCTCACTCTGAGCATCCATCCGGTTCCCCATTTGTTCCATAAGGGCCCTCATTTGCAGGAGGAAAAGGTTCGAATCCACCAGCGGCGCTACCACGGCCGCGGGCGCGGTCGCCGTGGCCATGTGCGAGGCGCCATTTTGTGCGTCTGCTACCCTTACTGCTTCGCTCTCCTCATGTCCCTCAATTTGGTCCTGGATCGACCCTGCCTCACTCTCTTCTACCGGAACCCAGCCGTCTTGGTCTGCCATAGCGCGACTTTCAAAATTCGGGTTTTTATTTTTTTTGTAAAACACAATTAAATTTCGCTGGTATAATTTCGAGCGCGTGAAACGCGCTCCGGATCGAATCCCACTTCCCGACACCAAATGTTACCCTAATGGTACAATTGGTGTTCCAAAATTTGGGCCTAACAAATTTAGTCCCAGGTCCGAATCCAACTCCTCGACACCAAATGTTACAGACGCGGTTTTGGATGTTAGTTTACCGAGCGGTTTGGTATGACCGCGTCTGCACAGTTTACCCGATTATACTCGAACGTTGGCCGAGTCGCGCTACGCTAGATCAATGAAGGAAAGGACACAACGGCTGGGTTAGATGACACGACACCAGGGGTACAGTTCTCAAGACCTCCGGAGGAGGTTATAATATGGGATATGCGGAACGTTTAGATTACGAGGACAAGAGGGACAGCATAGGAAGGTGGGCACTTAATCACGGTCTTATAGTAGCCCCGACAGACCACAGATAAACAGGACAAAACTGACTCACACAGGGATTGATGGCAAGGAAGGGCAGGTAGTCGAGGCTCAAGGTGCACCTTGGCTCGGGCAGAATCGACCCGGTCCGGTCCAGAGATGCGGGAGGTCTCTCAGCGCTCGGAGGTGGCGACTTCTCTTTCCAAGCTGGGGGCGCATCTCACCTCACATCCGGTAAGTGGCTGCGTATATCCAGCGGGGAGTGACACGCCCTCGGCTCGTTAGCTCCGCCCCAGATGGATTCGGCCCGTTGCTTCTTATTGGGTGCGGGGGGTTACCGGGCTCCGCCCTTGACGAGGGGCCGACAGTCAGCCCCTTCGTGGTAACCCCGTCGGCGCACATGGGCAATGGCGGCTAACCAAGCCGGAGTGAGGACGCACACTCCCCGCGCGCTGTTGTTGTAGTTGTTGTTGTTGTTGTTTCATGAGGAAGATGGGAGGAGGTATGGGGAGGTCCTAAACTCACTACTGGTGCCATACAATCACATTCTGGTGCAACGAAGAGTCAGAATTAATGGAAACGAGTCCTTAACTGACATAGACTAAGAATAACTAGCAAGATGTCCTATAGTTGTCTACGTGAGATGCGGTGAACCTGGGCACGACATTTAATGGGGGAAAAAGGGGCGGTCGGTTCTACAGAGTGTTGTTTACAGACAATGGGACTAGGGAATGGGGGATTGGGGATAGTTGGGGAGTATTGGGGAAATAGGGGAATATTTACAAGCGGATATGGAGGCCAAATCCCATATCCGCAACAATATATACAGTGGAACCTTGACTTACGAGTTTAATTCGTTCTGTGACCGAGCTCGTAACTCAAATTGCTCGTTTCTCAAATCAAATTTCCCCATTAAAATGCATTGAAATGCTATTAATCCGTTCCAGCCCGCCAAAAACCACACCAATTTTTTTTGAAATATACAGTATATATAAAAATTTCTCGCGCTTTATATTTCACCTGTATGCAGCATACAAGTTGGCAGGATGGCCTGGACTGGAGGTACGCACACTTGACTCTAAACTGTCCAGCCTGGGTTTGAATCCCGACCCAGCTATAACCTGTCATGGGTGAATCACAGGCAGGGTGATTCATCAATGGGTGTACCGCTAAACTGGGCGCCCCGTTTGCGTCCCATTAGTTGTTGGATGTTAAGGATCTCACCGTGTTTTCCACAAAGAGAAGGCGAGCTATCGCCGGCACTCTGAACAAGTTGTGGCCTGGCATGCTCTTCTCCTCTGCCGTTATATACGTCCTCCTCGGCATCTTTTTCCAGAAGAGCCCTGTCTCGTCACAGTTGAAGATTTGCTGGGGGATGTATCGTTCGGCTTCTATCAGTTCGGCAAAAGTTATAATAAAATCTTCAGCTGCCTTCACATCCGCCTCACCAAGTCGACAACACGCACACCTCGCTCATGTTTTTCGACGATTGCGTGTTTTATATCCAAGCACATCATCCTCCTCTTCTTCTCAGTTATAATAAAATCTTCAGCTGCCTTCACATCCGCCTCACCAAGTCGACAACACGCACACCTCGCTCATGTTTTTCGACGATTGCGTGTTTTATATCCAAGCACATCATCCTCTTCTTCTTCTCAGTTATAATAAAATCTTCAGCTGCCTTCACATCCGCCTCACCAAGTCGACAACACGCACACCTCGCTCATGTTTTTCGACGATTGCGTGTTTTATATCCAAGCACATCATCCTCTTCTTCTTCTCAGTTATAATAAAATCTTCAGCTGCCTTCACATCCGCCTCACCAAGTCGACAACACGCACACCTCGCTCATGTTTTTCGACGATTGCGTGTTTTATATCCAAGCACATCATCCTCTTCTTCTTCTCAGTACCGTGTTTTCCACAAAGAGAAGGCGAGCTATCGCCGGCACTCTGAACAAGTTGTGGCCTGGCATGCTCTTCTCCTCTGCCGTTATATACGTCCTCCTCGGCATCTTTTTCCAGAAGAGCCCTGTCTCGTCACAGTTGAAGATTTGCTGGGGGATGTATCGTTCGGCTTCTATCAGTTCGGCAAAAGTTATAATAAAATCTTCAGCTGCCTTCACATCCGCCTCACCAAGTCGACAACACACACACCTCGCTCATGTTTTTCGACGATTGCGTGTTTTATATCCAAGCACATCATCCTCTTCTTCTTCTTCTCAGTACCGTGTTTTCCACAAAGAGAAGGCGAGCTATCGCCGGCACTCTGAACAAGTTGTGGCCTGGCATGCTCTTCTCCTCTGCCGTTATATACGTAAATGTTATAAACAAAATATATCTGCCGTTATAAACAAAAATGCAGCGATATACGGCAGAGATACTGTACTTGCACGGCAAGATAACCACGTGACCGGGTGGCGAAAGCTCGTAACTCAGATCTCGGCTCGCATCTCAAAGCAATAAACCGCCCGAGCGACGGCTCGTATCTCGAAAAACTCGTAAGTTGGGGCACTCGTAAGTCAAGGTTCCACTGTATATATATATATATATATTGTTACAGACGCGGCTTTTAGATGTTATATTGACCGAGCGGTGGTGTATTTAACCGCGTCCGAACAGTTACTCCCCGATTAAAGCCCGATTCCACCCGACGTTGACCAGATCGCCCCACAGATATTCAATCGGGAAATCTCTAAAGCGACCGAAAGAGAAGGAAAAAGAAGAAGAAGAATACGGAGGAAGAACAGATTTATTATACACACACAGCAATGGATGGAAGAAGCAGTAACACAGCGAATGGTTAACTTACACTATTCATTTTTACTTAGCCCCAAGACAAACGAGCAGGACAGGACGTTCACACTTACACAGGGGATAATGCAGGCAGGTAAGGCTTGAGATGGAGGCAAGGTCGGGAGGCCGCCGTTCGCAATTCCTCGCGGTTTTGGCGGGAAACCCTCGTCGTGTATCCGCTGTGGTCGACGGCACGCGCTGGTTCGGCACACCTGCTCCTCTTCTGGGGTGGGGCCGTCTCCCTCCTTTCAGCGCGTCTCTCCAAAGCTGGTCTCCTTGCCGAGTACCTCTCCTCTTTTGCTTGGAGCGTTTCGCATCTCACCGCCTCTCTTTGGTGCAGCCTCTTTGCTCCTCTCCCAGGGTCATCTCCAGCTCATCTCTCAAAGCAGTCCCTTGCAGTCGCTTTTATCACCTCGAGCGAAATCAAGCCGCCGACTCCGAGGGCACGCCTACCGGGTCACTCACTGCGGTGTTGATTGGCTGTTAGGGCTGGTTCACTCCTTCCCTCTTATGACGAGGTGGAGACACGCCTTTCTTCCCCAACCTTACCTCGTGGCCAATGGTGGTTTGAAGAAAACCGGCCAAAATGCGGAAGGCAATTGGAAGGGAGGTTTTGGGGAAATTGGAAGGGCCTACGCTTATTTTGTTTGATACAATGCAAAGTCAATCTAGTGGGAAAACACATACTTAGCCTACATGGAATAAGGAAATACACTATTTAAAAGATATATCGTGGCCTGCGTGTACATTTCATGCAATTAACTAGGACGCTGAGTGCGACCATTATTTACATTAAAAGGGTGTTACCGTACCTTTTGTAACGTTCACATTGTAACGTTCACATTGTAACATTTCCACTTCGTTACACTTCCTCCAAAATTGTTACACTTCTCAAAAACCGTTACACTTCTCAAATTCGTTACACACTTCTCAAAATCGTTACACTGCACCCCCCTTTCTTCAGGTCCGCCCTCGGGCCTATTAAACTTTAACTTAGTGTGACACGTAGGTGTAATTCCCTCTACAATTAACCTGACCCTGAGTGTGACAATTTTAAAACACAAATAAGTATGTCCCCCTATTGCATTGCATCCTGTCTAACAGACTCAAGCCCACAGCTAACCGAATTACGGAATTATTCTCAAACTATACATTTACGGTGGGGAGCATTATTTACAATGACGTGATTTCTTATTTACAACGCAACCCAGGACCTGTGTTTTTTTTTTTTTTTTTTTTTTTTTTTAGGGAACAAGAGAAAGAAATTCCTGTTGGGAGGGAGGAGACAGCACGCATTGCATCGATGCACCAGTACCAATACCATCAAAGCACCCAAAAGCACCAAACACCACAAAGCACCACAAAGCACCCAAAAGCACCATCCAGTGCGCAGTCACCATGGCTCATAATAAACACAACAAAACAACTGGTGGTGGTCTTCTCTTTCTCTGCTGGGCCGATGTTCTTCCCGACGTCTTCTGGCTTCATGCGGCCTAGTTGGAAATAATAAAAAGCACAACTTGTGTCCATTTTTATTTAGGGCCTCAGGGGCCAACTAAGGGTGGTCCACCTGTTTGGCATAGGTGCCACCTTACCGAGGTCCGCAAGCAAGATTCCCTGGCCACTATGGCCGGTCTCCAACAGAGGTGCCCTGCCCCAGAACCTGGGGTCCATCAAGTGGTACTTGGCCGCAGAACAGCGGTCCATAAAGTGGTACATCAACGCAAAGCATGCTGGTTCTGGGAATCTCGGGCGCACAATGGCCACCTCACGCACGCTCCCATCGGCACCCAATGGCGCACAGGTCATGTGGGAGACAAAAGAAAGACAATTGAGCGAGGGGTAAGGTCACAAGGGTGCACGTCAATAAGGCAATGCAAGGTGAAATGCGTACGGAGGGCGAAGTGAGAAAGCTCGTCCCTACCGTACGTCACCCCCCTGCCACCTACCCTACCCTTACCCCATATGTACAAAAAATCTACCCATTTACAAATTCGTCACTACTGTCACGTCTTCCCCATATTTCCCCTATACCAAATTCGTCTCCACAATCCCTTTACTTCAAAATTTGCCATCACCAATTCATCATCAATCCTCATAAGGAGGGAGAGATGGAATTACGCACAATGTCACACCCACGTCATGATGCGTCTCACAATCCAAACATTTGCATCATAAAAAATAATCAAATCATGGCATGGTGTGGAGTACCTGTCACCTCAGGTGAGTGGATGCAGATGGTGCGAGGAGATCCTTCATCCTCACTATCCTCTAAATGACTTTAACACACTTTACACTACCCGGGGGTCTTTCCCTGCCAATCCATTGGCCAACTTACACTATGGGTTCTAATAACCAATTCCCATTGCCCAACTGTGGTGCTTCTCAATTTGGGGTCTCACTCCCCCGATTCATCTCCCGGTGCTCTAGCACAATTTCTGGGCTGCGACGTGTACCTCTCCCAGCAGGTCTACCCACCTGCACACCTCCACCACTGTAGTTGCCACCCGAGCTTACCTAGCTCCTCACCCTAACCTAACTAACTGGGGACAGCCCCTCTCCTGGCTCTGTCACCCCATGGTGCCCTCTGGCACTGGGCTACCCGGGTCCGTCCTCCGGATCCTCGGGCCCCATCCACAACAACTACTACCGGCTCCCAGAGCCCACCTGCGGCCTCACCTGGCTGACATCCTCACAGTGGTGGAGTGCCCAAACCAACTACACACACTAACAGGCTACACGCCCAGCCATTTCCACAACACCAACGCACCCATCCACATACCATTCTGTCACCCGCACCACAGATGCCAATATCCAACCACAATTTACCTGTACCCTCTACCTAACACTTACACTACCCGCCCCGGGTATCCGTGATGGGGGTCCACTCTTCCCCCATTCACACCTTCGCACCATCCACTCCACTCCACAATTTCCACCATTCTCACTCCACGACCATCCATTCCAATACTCCAGATATTCCACACTACCATTTATTCCACACAGCCACATACACCTGTTCTTCATTCACCTGTCGTTGCACACCTGTGCAATCATACCTGGTGCCACCTGCACCCTCCTTTCTTCCTGGACCATTTGATCAACACAACACGCAATCACCACTACTCCCTCATACACTGCTCCACACACGTGTTCAGTTGCACACCTGTGCAATCACACCTGTTCCATTCTCACCTGTTCAATCCTCACACACACGGCATCATCTCAGCTAACTACTCCCCTCTGAAACTTGCGCTTCCCAGTCGTCCCTTTAAACTATTGCGCTCCCACGTCATTATAATCCACACTAATCTACCTGCGTCCCCACTACAGGTATCAGTCACTAACTAAACTTAACGTTACCTAATGTCATCTTCGCTAGGGCCCTATCAATATAACCTAACCCACCCGGGCTAGTTTTCACTGCCATACACCCCATAAGCTATTGCTCCTTTGCCCCCACGTCTGTGAGGGATGGTGGATTTGCCATCCCACCACATCGGGGGTCTCTCACTATCAATTTTGTTCGTCCAGATTTCCAACCAATTGAAAAATTTTCCATTTACTGCCAATTCTATTCACTTTTCTAAATTTCGTTTCAAATCACTACCATCATCATCCGTCTACTTATTACATCCTCTCGGTGCGCCAATTCACATCTACAGCCCGGCTTCGTACAGCCGAGCCATGAACGCGGATTCTTTTGTGCTGGCGGCTGGATGCGTCCCGCATTCGGGGCAGGGGCGGGGGCTTACCCGGGCCGAGATCCCACGCATCACCTCGGCGTGGAGCCATCCAATGTCCCGATCTCGACCTGCCGGCACGTCTCAACAAAACGTGGTCGCCATAGCGACCCTTCCTATCCAGCCGCCCGCTCCGCCTAGTGGAGCCCGGCCGCGGCCGTTCCACGCGAGGCCCAGCGTGGATCGCGCACGGCGGTCCTTTCGAACCCGCCGTGGCTCGGATCCCCGCTGGTTCTCGCGGCACGCGAAGCCCGGCACGCACCGAGGGCCCGATTCGGCTATAAGTCGCCCTAACCGCTAAACCGGTTACCGTCGACGCTTCACCTGGACGCTGACATGCATACGCTACCCCTTTCTTGCTCATACATGCAGCTGTTCCCATTCTCCTCGTACCTTTCCTTACACACCTCGGTACACTCATTCCGTTCGCCGACTTGGTCACACACCTGACCACCGAACACTTTGGCACACATTCGTTGGTCGCACACCTCACCGACACACCTCTTCGCGCCCCTTTCTCCGTCACCTCCTCTGTGACAATCACAGGTGTGCTCTCATTCGCACACCCTACCACGTGCCTCACTACCAACTCAAATGTGCCTTCCCACACACGCTCTACCATTCCAGGTGTGCATCCTTCCATTCCAGGTGTACATCCTTGCTCACCTGTCACAACCAACTCACGCTCCGTTTCACTCTCACTACTCTCACCTCCACTCTTGACAACGCACTCTTTCCTCATGCACCTGTCCGTTACACACCTTTCTCGCGCACACTCTCCCGTTACATCCTCTGTAACACTCACCACAGGTGTACACTCTCTCGTTACTTCCTCCGTAACACTCACCACAGGTGTACACTCTCTCGTTACTTCCTCCGTAACACTCACCACAGGTGTACACTCTCTCGTTACTTCCTCCGTAACACTCACCACACCGCGCTTCCATGTACCCCCTCGCACACGCGCTTCGACCAACTCACTCTTGACGGCACACTCATTCCTCGGCGTGCACTTTTTCCTCACACACCCCATGGTCGGACATTCTCGCACACCTCTTTTTTCGCACACCTGACCTGTCACACACTTCACCAACGGCCTTTCACGAACACCCGGATCCAAACCAATCCCCAAGCCGACTGAAGCTTTCCTCACATCATATACATTGCCACTCACCTCCGTACTTCGTCTCCGCACCTCCTCTGCCACCTGCAACCTTTTTATTTGGTTAGTGAGCATCACATCATGATTTGAACACAGACCTTGTACATATTCCATTACCTCCTCCTGGATTTCTCTCTTAGTTTCTGTCCGTCCCTTCTTAATTTCACTCACCTCTTCTTCCACTTCCTCTAGTTTTTGTTTAACCTCTTTTATTTCTCGGTGCGTCTCCTCAAGTTCGTCCTCTAGGGCTACCGTGACCGTCTGTATGTGCATCCTCACCTGCCGGTCCTTTGTCTCCATTATCTCTGTCACCTCCTCCACCCTCATTGTCAGTTCCTCCCGTACCATCTGACATTGCCTCTGCGTCGCTATTAATTCGTTTTTAATTTCTTTTTGTGTCGCCTTTAACCCTCCTAGTACCGCAGTGTTCTTTTGAACCTGCTCCACTAACTTAGTTTGTCCCTCTGTCAGCTGCTCCACCTCCTCCGTCAGATCTTCTATTCCCCCTTGTAACTTAGCCGTATTATTTCTCACCTCTTTCTCCATACGCTTCTCCCCTCGCTTTACCTCCTCGCGCAGCCCCGAAACCTCCTCACTTACCCCTCGTCGTATTTCCTCCATCTCTTTTGTAGATGCCACCCTCATCTGTCCCAATTCATCCCTCTGAGCATCCAGTTTGGTTTCTACCCCGATTTTCACCTCCTCTATCTGCTCTTCCATTTGTTTGATTTCCCTGGCAGATTGTTCCCCTATTTCCCGCAATTTGTCCTCCATCCTATTTTCTAACCCCATTAACCCATTTTTCACCCCCTCTAACTGATTCTCCTGGGCAGCCATTCTGTTTTCCACACCCGTTAACCCATTCTTTACCTCTTTTATCCCGTTGTCTAACCCCTCAAAATTTTTGTCTACCTTCTCACCGGTACCCCTCGCTTCGTCCCTCATTACCCCCATCTGGTTTCCCATTACCCCCATTTGGTTTCCCATCCTGTTTTCCATCCCTTTGAAATTATCGTCTGTTTTTACCATAAAGGCCATCATCTGTTTCATAAACAGGTTCCAATTCATTGGCATCTCGGGTTCGGCTACCGCGACCACGGCCGCGGCTAAATTTGGTGCCGCTACACCCACGTGCGCGAGGACGCCATTTCGTGCGCCTGATACCCCCTCAACCACACCTTCTTTACTCTCCTCCACCCTTTCCTCCACATACATTTCCCCGAGGTCCTGGGTCGATTCCACCCTGTCTATCTCTCCCACCGACATCCGATCGCCTTGATTGTCCATGGCGCGATCTCAAAATTCGGGTTTTGCTTTATAAAACAAAATAAATTTCGGCAGCTTGTAATTTTGAGCGCGTTAAGCGCGCTTCGGGTCCGATTTCGGGTCCGATCTCCCTCCTCGACACCAATTGTTACTCTAATAGTACAATTGGTGTTCCAAAATTTGGGCCTAACAAATTTAGTCCCAGGTCCGAATCCAACTCCTCGACACCAATTGTTACAGACGCGGCTTTTAGATGTTATATTGACCGAGCGGTGGTGTATTTAACCGCGTCCGAACAGTTACTCCCCGATTAAAGCCCGATTCCACCCGACGTTGACCAGATCGCCCCACAGATATTCAATCGGGAAATCTCTAAAGCGACCGAAAGAGAAGGAAAAAGAAGAAGAAGAATACGGAGGAAGAACAGATTTATTATACACACACAGCAATGGATGGAAGAAACAGTAACACAGCGAATGGTTAACTTACACTATTCATTTTTACTTAGCCCCAAGACAAACGAGCAGGACAGGACGTTCACACTTACACAGGGGATAATGCAGGCAGGTAAGGCTTGAGATGGAGGCAAGGTCGGGAGGCCGCCGTTCGCAATTCCTCGCGGTTTTGGCGGGAAACCCTCGTCGTGTATCCGCTGTGGTCGACGGCACGCGCTGGTTCGGCACACCTGCTCCTCTTCTGGGGTGGGGCCGTCTCCCTCCTTTCAGCGCGTCTCTCCAAAGCTGGTCTCCTTGCCGAGTACCTCTCCTCTTTTGCTTGGAGCGTTTCGCATCTCACCGCCTCTCTTTGGTGCAGCCTCTTTGCTCCTCTCCCAGGGTCATCTCCAGCTCATCGCTCAAAGCAGAGCAGTCCCTTGCAGTCGCTTTTATCACCTCGAGCGAAATCAAGCCGCCGACTCCGAGGGCACGCCTACCGGGTCACTCACCGCGGTGTTGATTGGCTGTTAGGGCTGGTTCACTCCTTCCCTCTTATGACGAGGTGGAGACACGCCTTTCTTCCCCAACCTTACCTCGTGGCCAATGGTGGTTTGAAGAAAACCGGCCAAAATGCGGAAGGCAATTGGAAGGGAGGTTTTGGGGAAATTGGAAGGGCCTACGCTTATTTTGTTTGATACAATGCAAAGTCAATCTAGTGGGAAAACACATACTTAGCCTACATGGAATAAGGAAATACACTATTTAAAAGATATATCGTGGCCTGCGTGTACATTTCATGCAATTAACTAGGACGCTGACTGCGACCATTATTTACATTAACAGGGTGTTACCGTACCTTTTGTAACGTTCACATTGTAACGTTCACATTGTAACATTTCCACTTCGTTACACTTCCTCCAAAATTGTTACACTTCTCAAAAACCGTTACACTTCTCAAATTCGTTACACACTTCTCAAAATCGTTACAATATATATATATATATACAGTGGTACCTCGGCTTACGAGTGCCCCAACGTACGAGTTTTTCGGGATACGAGCCGTCGCTCGGGCGGTTTGTTGCTTTGGGATACGAGCCGAGATCCGATGTACGAGCTCAAAAAATTTATTTTTTTGAATTTTCCGGTCGTCCCCTTAGTTCCGGTCACGGTCGGTTCCGGTCCGGTCACGTGGTTATCTTGCCGTGAAAGCATCTCTGCTTGGATATAAAACACGCAATCGTCGAAATACATTAGCGAGGAATCTCCTTGCTCCAGCCGGTGACGTCATCGGCGGGGATCCCCGCCTCCAGAGTGGCTGGTCACGTGACCGCCAAAGCGTGTCGCGCGTGCGGGTATAATGAGCTACACCTGTGGATCACGTGACCACGGAAGCACGCCTCGCTTGAGAGGCATGGCTTTCGGTTTGCGTTTTGCTTTATAAGGCGCGATAAATGGGCTTTTGAGTGTTAGCGGTTCATGGCGTTGACGGTTCATGACGGTTCATGGTCAAAAACCCATTACATCAATTTTACCAGGCACTGTACAGTAAGTACAGTGGACACCAAATGCACGGTGGAAGGCTAGAAGTAGAAGATCGTCCAAGACAAGTGAGAATAAGCCATACTTTGGAGATGACGTCATTCGCTGGTCCGATAACCAAAGATGTGGTATAAAAAACCAGGTGAGCTAACAATGCAGCAATGAAGGAATTCGGCCAAGGCACCGGCACACAACGACCTACCTACATCGAAAGACTCAATGCCAATGGTGACAGAAGCCAAGACGGCCGGCTTAAACACCGCCGAAAGACCACGGTGTACCAACTTACGATGCAGAACATCTTGCACTTAATATGATGACAACAGGTGCCATCCTCTGACGTACCATTACAGGTACAGGTACAGTACACGTGAGCACAGAGCAAAAGTTCACTGAAACCGAGATTAAGAAAAAAGAAAAAACACCTCGTGGTCTGTGCTCGATATCCGAGTTTCAATCTTTTCAAACACATGATGCTCTCGGTCACGGTATCTCCTGCGAGCTGCTTCTCCTTCAACCACACAAACAACAACTTCTCCATATCTTCATGGATAGAGGTCCAGTTTATTTCTTTACATTCTCTTGTATTATGTACAGTATATACGAGGTCGTGCTTGTTTATACATTATTTGTTATTTATAAAGTACATTTTTGTTATTTAAAAGCACCTAACAAAAAAAATTGGTGTTTTTTTTTTGAGGCTGGAACGGATTAATAGCATTTCAATGCATTTGAATGGGAAAATTTGCTTTGACTTACGAGCGATTTGGCTTACGAGCTCCGTCACGGAACGGATTAAACTCGTAAGCCGAGGTACCACTGTATATATATATTTTTTTTAAATATATATATATATATATATATATATATATATATATATATATATATATATATATATATATATATATATATATATATCTATATATATATATATATATATACATACATATATATATATATACATACAGACTTGGCATTTAATATGGAATATATTTTTTTTCTTGACTTGGGTTTACTTTCTTAACTGAGTATATCAATCTGGTGAGTTTCTTTTACACTTTGGTGATTTATTTGCTAAAAGAACCATGTCACTGATTGTCGCAGCAAGAAGTCAACAACAGGATTATATCCCAGGTGGTGTGGCAAAATGTACGGACAGGTGCATTTGATGATTGGCTTCACAGTCGGGTATACAAGGGTTGCTGCGTTCTGTATTAGTGGAAAACAACTGCTGCACGTCTCCAAAAGTTATTGCCGCTTCCTCTGGAGATGGTCCGTCAACTCGACAATGCTGTTTGTTATGGAGTGGTGGCTTTACGAAATTACGGCATGAAACAGCATGCTATTGCTCGGCAGTATGGCATCACTCAAGGTCAGATGTCAAAGATCCTGAAACGAAATGCTCAGAGGGGTGTCCCTACTCCAATACCGAGGCCAGGACGTCCCCGCAGAACCACAAGGAGAGATGATCGCCAGCTGCACCGGTTAGTCCGCAATGGCCGTACCAAGTCAGCTAATCGGCTTAGGGCTGCGTGGCAGCAACTGACAAATGTGCCTGTATCCAGAAGGCTAGTCAACCAACGACTGGTTCAAGCAGGCTATTGTGCCAGGTGTCCCCTGAGAAAGCCACGCCTGACCAGACAACACCACCAGCGCCGATTGCAGTGGGCCAGAGAGCACCGTCAATGGCAGCCAGGACACTGGAATCACGTGATCTTCAGTGACGAGACTAGATTTCTGGTCTATCGTCAAGATGGCCACGTCCGAGTGTGCAGACAAGTGCATGAAGCCTACAACAAAGATTGTATAATGCCAAGAGTCCAAGCTGGAGGTAGTGGGGTGACCGTTTGGGCTGCTTTTCATGCAGGGGGCAAAACTGAGCTGGTTCTTCTGAATGGATACCTGAACCAGTTCAAGTACGGGGCCATTCTGGAAGAAACATTGCTTCCATTTGCTCGTGCAGCCTTTCGAGGAAACATTGTCTTCCAAGATGACAATGCACGGCCTCATCTTGCTCGCATGATCCAACACTTTCTTGCTGACCGTGGTGTAGAGCATATGGAGTGGCCTGCCATGTCCCCGGATATGAATCCGATAGAGAACTTGTGGGCAGAATTAACGCGTCAAATCGACCACTTGGACCAGCAGCCGACCTCTGTGCGTGAATTGCAGCAGGCTATTGTCACTGCATGGCAAGCGATTCCTGTCCAAACCTTGGCAAATCTCGTGAACAGCATGCCTCAATGTGTACGTGCTCTCCTGAATGCTCGTGGGGGTTACACAAAGTACTGAACTGTAATTTTACTGTCCGTAATCCCAGTCGTAATTTAACTTTTGTTTTTGTTAAAAAAAAAATGGGCTAATGTGCAAAATAAAGATATACTTCTGGAAAACGTACAGAAGTTTAACACAGTACTGTCCATGAATTGAGTTCAATATCAGTTTACATCACTTTCAAGGATCAATTTATTTGTTTCGGAATGTCAAATGTGGTTTTTGTTTCTTTTAAGGGTCACATTAACAAAATCTAGAATAATTTCAACATAATTCCAATGAACTTTTGGTTCTTAGACATCTTGAAAAGTAAGTTCACCCCCACAAAAAAAATATTCCATATTAAATGCCAAGTCTGTATATATATATATATATATATATATATATATATATATATATATATATATATATATATATATATATATATATATAACTGTGAGAAATAGTAGAAACTCCACAGTACGAGCAGGGCGTCTCATTTGCATTGAATATATAATCCGGAGATTGAATAAGACGCGGACGTAGCTTCAGGACTTCGATCTTTAATCTAACAAGCTTTTGACCAACAAAGGTCTTCTTCTGAGTCGGCCCCAAGTTCATCGGAAGTGAAGCGCACCTATATATATATATATATATATATATATATATACTAGCGGGGTCACCCGTGGGAATCCCACGGGCATGGATGTGTGTGACATTTCGACATATTGAGTTATATGCTGCACATTCATTTTTACAAAATGGTTACTGTCAAGTCATCAGATCCAGAAATGGTGTGAATTTAGTTATTTCACATAATATGTGACCCCTCACTCCTCTCCACCTGACACTCTCCTGTCTCCACCTGACACTCTCCTGTCTCCACCTGACACTCTCCTCTCTCCACCTAGCACTCCTCTCCTCTCCAAACCCTCACATCCCTCTCCTTTCCAATCCCTCACCTCTCCAATCCCTCACACTCCTCTCCTCTCCAATCCTTCACACGCCTCTCCAATCGCGCCTCACACTCCTCTCCAATCGCGCCTCACACTCCTCTCCAATCGCGCCTCACACTCCTCTCCAATCGTGCCTCACACTCCTCTCCAATCGTGCCTCACACTCCCCTCCAATCACTCCTCTCCAATCGTGCCTCACACTCCTCTCCAATCACGCCTCACACTCCTCTCCAATCGTGCCTCACACTCCTCTCCAATCGCGCCTCACACTCCTCTCCAATCGCGCCTCACTCGCCTCTCCAATCGGCTTTCCCCGTCTCGTTTCTCTCCTTTTTCTCCCGTCTCGTTCTTTTTCTTGCTCCAAATCGGCCCGTCGGAATCGGAAATCGGCCCGTCTCGCCCGTCGGCCCGTCGGAATCGGAAATCGGCCCGTCTTGCTTTTGTGCTTGTGCGTAAATAAATTGTGTTCATGACACCATTTCTGGTGTTGGGCTAGCGGCTAGGGTGCCGGCTTAGGATCCTGGGTTCGAATCTCGGTCGATCGCCGAATTAATGCCAGGGGGGTTGACTCAGCCTGTCATCCTTCCGAGGTCGGCTAATTGAGTACCAGTTCACTGGTAATTCCCTGTTTGTCGTTGAAGGCGGCAAAAAGGGTTGGCGTCAGGAAGGGCATCCGGCCGTAAAACATTGCTTCAAAAAGGGGACAAAAAAACAACAACTACCACGGTCCCCGAAAAGGCCAACCCCCGCTTTGCGGGGGAAAATGGCCTCTAAACGGTGGTTTTTACACCATTTCTGGATCTGATGACTTGCCAGTAACCATTTTGTAAAAATGAATGTGCAGCATCTAACTCAATATGTCGAAATGTCACACACATCCATGCCCGTGGGATTCCCACGGGTGACCCCGCAAGTTTGCATTGACGTTCGTCGATGGACTCGTTCGCCCGTCTCATTCGTTTTCTTGCTGCATCCTGTTCAAGTCTGCGTTCTTCATCGATCGTCTCATTCATTTTGGAAATAGAAGTTTCCACGCAGCGCATGAATTGTCACGATCCTCAAGAGGAATTTGTCTCGTAATCATCAAATGATAAATGGCAAGTAAATTATATTGTGGAAAATTAAAGATTTCAAATAAACCTATTTAAAGTGTATTCGCACATAACTAATTTTAAAAAACGAAGAAATATCTCTCGGTAATTTCCTGAAACATATTTTACTTCCGGCTAATAATGTTGAATTAAATAAAAACGAAGAAATATATGTCGGCATCATTGTTGACGTTTTTGTGACGACTGTCATCAAACGAAAAAGTAATATATCTTAACGGAAAAGCAAAAGCGAATTTTTAATATATATCGACACGTTGCCGTCGGTGTCATGTTGGGCGGTGTATGATACACCATGACGCGATTTTTAAAAATATATCTCTGCATTTTCCCGCGTGTGTGGAATGTTCTCAATTATTGCTGACACCGAGTCCAAAACCATCGATAAAAATGAAATCATATGGTGAGTTAGATTGGAGATAAAGGCGTGAGAGAGACTCAATGGCCTTGAAGTTGAAGTTACAGGCGTTTGAGAATTCATTTCGTTCTATAAACGGCAACTTTCATTGGATTTCCTTCCCGTTTTTTTTCAACCGAGTCGAAAACTATGTTAGCGACTGTGAAAAATGAAATGATATATCGAATTTTTAATATGTATCGACACGTTGCCGTCGGTGTCATGTTAGGCGGTGTATGATACACCATGACGCGATTTTAAAAAATATATCTGCATTTTCCCGCGTGTGTGGAATGTTCTCAATTATTGCTGACACCGACTCTAAAACCATCGATAAAAATGAAATCATATGGTGAGTTAGATTGGAGATAAAGGCGTGAGAGAGACTCAATGGCCTTGAAGTTACAGGCATTTGAGAATTCATTTCGTTCTATAAACGGCAACTTTCATCGGATTTTCTTCTCGTTTTTTTTCAACCGAGTCTAAAACTATGTTAGCGACTGTGAAAAATGAAATGATATATCGAATTTAAAATAGATATCGACACATTGCCGTCGGTGTCATGTTGGGCGGTGTATGATACACCATGACGCGATTTTAAAAAATATATCTCTGCATTTTCCCGCGTGTGTGGAATGTTTGTGGAAAATTAAAGATTTCAAATAAACCTATTTAAAGTGTATGCGCACATAACTAATAAAAAAAACGAAGAAATATCTCTCGGTAATTTCCTGAAACATATTTTACTTCCGGCTAATATGTTGAATGAAATAAAAACGAAGAAATATATGTCGGCATCATTGTTGACGTTTTGTGACGACTATCATCAAACGAAATAGTAATATATCATAACGGAAAAGCAAAAGCGAATTTTTAATATATATCGACACATTGCCGGCGGTGTCATGTTGGGCGGTGTATGATACACCATGACGCGATTTTAAAAAATATATCTCTGCATTTTCCCGCGTGTGTGGATTGTTCTCAATTATTGCTGACACCGAGTCTAAAAGTAAAACCATCGATAAAAATGAAATCATATGGTGAGTTAGATTGGAGATAAAGGCGTGAGAGAGACTCAATGGCCTTGAAGTTACAGGCCTTTGAGAATTCATTTCGTTCTATAAACGGCAACTTTCATCGGATTTTCTTCCCGTTTTTTTTCAACCGAGTCTAAAACTATGTTAGCGACTGTGAAAAATGAAATGATTTATCGAATTTGATTTGAAATAAAACTGGGGGAGAGCAAGACACCACGGGCCTACAAAACAGGACTCAAAGCTATGCGAGTTAATAAAATGGTGGATATTTGTTTATAGCCACTCCCAGAATGGGTGGAGCTATGGGTGGAGCTACTCTGCAAACCGAGTAAGCCACACCCCGGACAGACACCCAACAGATAGACAGACAGACAGACAGACAGAATCATCTACGGCTATTATAATATAGATATATATATATATATATATATATATATATATATATATATATATATATATATATATATATATATATATATATATATATATATATATATATATATATATATATATATATATCTAAACGAGCTGGGATACCCGTTCTACGAAGGGGAGGAATTGGCAAGTAATACCACCTTTTGTGGCAAAACTGCACCACACCACAATATCCATAAACCGTGAAAACCTGTGACTTTACTATGGAAAGTTAAATTGAGGATTCTGTTTACATGTAAGATTTCTGTTACCACTGATGAGATCTCTATTTAAAATTTATGTTTTTGAGGCCCATCACAGAGAGCTACATGTCTCAATAATGAGCTCTGTTCAAAGTATAGTTGTTCATAAGCAGTATTCATCGCTTCATAAAATGCTGGCTTCTGCTCCTTCTCAAGGTTAGCAGTTGGAATGGTTGGGGAATAGAGTAAAAATAGTAAAAAAATAAGGCAGGCCCTGTTGAAAAATAACCCGTCATTGGCCCATTGCAGCAGGTTCTGTAAATTAAAAAAAAATCATCAGATAATTAAATTTGACAATTTTTTTGGACAATAAAGCTTCTTTGTACACGATATTTTTTGTTCTACCTTTCGATGCAAAAATGTGCAAATTATTTTCATTCCCAACTCTGGAGCATCCAACGTGCAACTGGCCATGTGAAAGGTATGGTGAATCAAAGTTTCGGCCAACCACTTTCAAGGGCGGTCCTTGTGCCTTGTTTATTGGCATGCCAAAACTGACTGATGGGAAATTGCATACACTTTAAGTCAAGGGGCAAACCTGAGGGAACGATGATTGGAATCCTTGGCAGGAACACATCCTCTCTTTTAAAAGGTCCCAGTGATGATGTTAGCCTGCAACACCTGTGGTCGCATTTGTTTAACAATGAGCCTTGTAGCACTGCATAACATTGGTAGATCTCCACCAAAACCACCCTCCACCAAAAAGCGAGACTTAAAAATAAAGTTCCCATCACCAAATATCTTCTTGACTAAAAATCTCCGATTGTTCGCCCCGGTAAAAATCTCCAATTGTTCGCACCACCAGTGATCACACACATGAAGTCACCAATGTTGAGGCTGCAGAACTTCCGTGCAACAGACTTGGAGGTTTAGAGGTGGGAGAGAAATTTGTCAAGGGAAAACAATCGCTCCAAGAAAAAAAAATCCCCAGGCAGTGTATAAGCATGAACCTCGCTCGAGGGCTGAAGGCCAAAAAGCTGAGGCCTACACATACTCGCACCTTTGAAAGGGCCATGAAACCCACCATATATAGATAAATATGGGTTCATGCTTGCTTTACAATTGTAGACGATGGCTTCAGTTTACCGCAGCACAAAAATGGCAAATGTTAGCTTATAATTTAGTAAGGTTATAATTGTGGGTGGAGTCAGGCCAGCTGTCTAGCCTATGAGTGGATGACACAGCTCGGCTATTTAGATATGCTGCCCTTAATGTTATGCGTCACATGATAGCTGTTAGCCAATCAGACTACATAAATAAAAAGAGGGAAAGCGGCATTTCAAGACTGGCCTTTCAAGACTGAGGTGGTGGATAAAAAAATATTTAGGTCAATCCACCAGTCAGACATGGTCTCTGTGCCAAATGTTGTGGTTGTCACCCCAGCGGTCTTTGCAAAAAAACACAAACATAGTTATTTTATTGAATTATTTATTTAAAAGAGGTGCATAAATTCCCACACCAAATCAAGTTTCAAAGCCAAATGTAAGGAAGGACTAAAAGTCATTGTAATGAATGTAGGAGCAGTGAATTCGACAGTTGTAGGACATATGGGTACAAATAAAATCTGAGTAAAAGTACACATATGTAGTTATGGAGGGAGGATTCGTGTGTAAAATGATCAATAAAGGTGTTTGCCAATGACACTCGATCATGGACAACTCCCACATGGAGAAAACGATTGGAATTGGAAGGATGCAGAGGTGAAGGAACAAACTACTCCAAGTGAGAAAGAAAAAGAGACAAGAAGCATTTCCAGCTGTCAAAGGCCTTCTGCATTTTATTCCCCCAAATATTTTGTCAGGTCATTTTTCCCAATATGAAGGAGAGCTTTTGTTTGCAAACATGTTCCGGAACACATCAATTGATGTTTTCGAATACATTTCTGAGATGAATTGACAGAAGGAAAAGAAATGCAAGTGATTGAAAATTCACTAAAACAATTTACATGAGTTTTCAATAAATAATTAGGTTTACTCTCCATGAAATGGAGAGTAACCTATTATTACTGTTGGAGTTTTTCTTATTATTCTTCCGCCCTATTTTGCACGTCCGAAAAATTCATAATTAATGTTCTCAGCAACCGCTGGTTGGATTGAGAGGAAATTTTCATCAAATGATCGTCTTGGCTCCGAGAATTTTTTAATGCTAATTATGACGTCATAGGTCACGTGGTATGGGCGCCATCTGGCAAAACACATTCAAATTTGCCCCTCTGTATCTCCGAAACGGCTCAATGGAAAAATTTGACGAATGGCTCATTCTAAAGAACTCTGCAATGGGAACAAAAGACATGTGTATCGAGTATATTAAAAATGCTAACGTTAAGAGGTTAGAATTTGTCAAACAAAAAATTTTCTCCCCCCAAAATGGGATTTTTTTCCCAGATGCTTAGTTAAAACAAACTCAGAATGCAAAAAAGTCGAAGTCATACGTCACATGGTTCGGCCGCCATCTTATGTTTCGTGAAAAAAACACAAAAACCCCTTTTTCTCCGCAACGGCTGAACGTATCGAGCCCAGACTTGGCATGCATATTCGCATACCCTTGACGAACAAAAACGTCAGCGAGCACGACGTCATCCGACACATAGTTTCAGAGTTATGACGTTTTAAAGCTCAAACTAGAAATGGTATCACCTCCATAATTTGTGGGGATATCGAGTGGAAACTTTACAAAAATGTTCCTCATGGGGGGATGTTTCAATGTTACTTGAGACGTTTTGAGAAGTCACATGGTTTGGCCGCAATAAATAATGGAATTTAAATTTTAAAAAGCTTGTAACTCTTGAACCACTGCATGGATCGACCTGAATCTTTAATGCAATGTAGATCTCATCAAACAAAAGAGGTGTGCAAAATTTCAAGATGATTGGATGTACGGTCTCGAAGCTATAAGTCTTTATTGTTGAAAGAAGAAGAAACCTAACGTTTTGTCCTTCCAGAACGTGATCACGATAACGCGATCTCCCACGGTCATTTGAACCTCAAATAAAATTCCAATTGCAGATTTCTCAATAGATGAGGTCTATTAACAAACGAATGAAACAGATTTGCTCAAATTCTGACTTTTTTTAAATCGATCGCATTTCACCCAAAGTTTGAGGTACTAAAGAAGCATAACGCATCCTTTTGTCCTTCCAGGATGTGGTCACGATAACGCGATCTTCCGCGGTCATTTGAACCTCAAATAAAATTACAATTGCAGATTTCTCAATAGATCGCACAAGATCGCACAAGATCTGCCAGCCACCCTCTGATGGTTAAACTGCCGAAATCTCGGCTCTCTGCTCACCTTCACTCTTTCTTTCCTCTTTTCTCCCGCCTCTGGAACAAACTCCCACACTCACTTCAATCACACTCCTCCCTCCAGGTCTTCAAAACAGCTGTTCACCACCATCTCTTATCTTCCCCCATCCAAAACCTTGATCTTTTCTACCCCCACTAATTCACCCCAGATCCACCTTGTTTGAAATTCCAACTTCTTTCCTGGAAGTCTTGGCAGTGTCCATATGTTTTATACCTCTCCCACCCCCCACCCCTTCCCATGCCTTCCCCCCAAAGCCCTCTCCCTCCCACAGTTCTCTCGATGTCTCCATGTCTCTCGGTCCCTGCTCTCAAATGTTGTGTTTGTGTCCTTCCCCCTCTCTCCCCATCTTGTCTACCGCTCCCGATGTTATTTGTTTTGTGTGTCTGTTTGTCTTTCTGTGTGATTAATGTTCGCTCTTTCACGAGCCTCGATCTTGTATACAAAAAAAAAAAAAAAAAAAGAAAAAAAGATGAGGTCTATTAACAGACGAATGAAACAGATTTGCTCAAATTCTGACTTTTTTAAACATGATCGCATTCGACATAAAGTTGTGAGCTACTAAGATCTCGCGAGATCACGGCGAGGTCACGGCTTTTCGAAGCTGTTCCATGCGCTCACGCTTTCGAAGCTAAGTGATATTTCTCAATTGTGTTTTTGTCGAGACTGTATCTATCTTTCGGTGTGTGTACCTAGAGCGTATCTTTTTTGAAAATTTTCGGTGCTAATTTTTCGTACATGTATACACAATCATCGGTTAATGCGTATCGAGTATTCTGCGGCCTAGTACTCGTAGGCTTCGGCTACCGTACCGTCTCCGACCTTGTGGTTTTGTTTTTCTCTCAGCGATTCGTCGAATGCGCTGAAATTATTTTCGTTCTCTGTTTCGTCCCAGTCGTTCACCCCATACCTCCTTGTTTAATATCTCTACTCACAAAACAAAAAAAAACCCAAAAAAATATTTCCTTCCCAGGTCTTATTCGTTTATTTGTTGTTCTTTTTGTTCGTTCGTTCTTCGTTCGCGATCACGTGGTTAGAAATGTATAATCTCTCCCCTGAACAACTATTTTCTCTCATATATTATAACACCCTTTTCTTCTTTTCCTACAAAAGGATGCTTTCGTCTTGCTCACCAAATCTATTCATTCCAAAAATATATATATAATACCATCTCTTACAGTTCCTCCTTTCTACATTCCCTAAACTATCCAGAACTCCACCCCTCCTCCAGTGTCCTCAAACGTATTTTTGACTCGAAGGTCTCAAACTCATTTTGCAAAAAATGTTCGTTTCCCATGAATCGTACACTTTTCAAAATCCAATCTCACCCCTCCCCTCCAAATCCTCCCCATCACCCATCCCTTTCAAATCTCCCCCCACACCCCTCCCCTCCGAGACTCTCCCTCGCTCCTCCCCTCCTAGACTCCCCTCTCACCCCTCCTCCTCAAAGCATCCTCCCTGCTTCTTCCCCCTTCCAACTTTCACCTTCATCTCCCCCAACCTTCTGCCTCGCTCTTCCCCCTCCTCAAATAACACCTCACTGTGCCTCACCCAATCTCCATCAAACCTTTTGCTCGCCCCATTCTTCCCTTTCTCCAAGCTATTCTGAAATCTCTGAAATCTCTGACACACCTTCAACAGCTCTCCCTACCTCTTCCTCCTCTTCCACATCTTACCCTACCCCTCCCCCCCCTGTTCTGGACCCGATGCTCCCCCTTCCTCTTCATTAACGGTATGGACCTCAAACATCCGGGGCCTTCGCTCAAACTTGACTGACCTCTCCATACAGGTTGCTTCTGACAAACCAGATGTGATCTGCTTAACAGAAACTTTCCTCTTTCATTCATGATGTCTCTGATGCCTTGGTATCTCTCCCAGGTTACTCCCTCCTCCGGTATGATAGACCTGAGCCTCGTCCTGGAGGTGGGGTTGCTATCTTTATAAAAAACTCTCTTCCTCACTCGCCCTCCAGTCCTCCACTGCCCTCTCTCCACCTCACCCCCAGGAATACCTTTGGCTACGGCTTCCCCTTCGCTACCACCTTTTGTTCATATGTGTGTTGTACCGTCCACCAAACAGCGATGACTCCATCTACATCTCACTGTCTGATAATATGGACCAACTTCTATCTACCCATCCCAACTCTCTCTTCCTCATATGTGGTGATTTCAATTGTCACCATGCGAGTTGGCTGGGTGTGGGTACCTCTCTCACCAGCCATGGCTCTTCAGCAAAGGACTTCTGCGACTCACTGGGACTGACACAATCTGTCAATTTCCCGACCCGGATCTCAGTCAATGGAGCATCTTCTCTTCTGGATTTGGTTATAACAAACTTCCCTGAAAATGTCTGCTGCTCTTCTTCTGCTCCAATCGGCTCATCTGATCATGTGCTTGTCAAAGTGGACATCTCTCTGACCATTCTCAGAGAGCCTCCTCAGCATCGACGAGTCTGGCATTTCACTCAGGCCAACTGGCACGGTCTTCAAGCAGCCATCAATCATCTGGACTGGTCTCCCATCTCTACCGCCTCTGACATCAACTCATCCTGGGAATTCTTTCAAAGTAAATTGCTCTCTCTCATGCACAGATTTATCCCATCTCGTCTTCAGTTGTCATACCCTTCCTCCCATCCATGGTACACGGAATATTGTGGTGAGGCTGTTGCCCTGAAACAACTTGCTTTCGTCTCCTGGAAAGCAAATCCAACGGAAGGAAATCTCATTTCCTTTCACAAAGCCCGAAACAAGTGTGTGTCCACCCTCAGGAGAGCCAGGAAACAATATCTCACCGTTCTCAAGACCGAACTCTCTTATCTGTCTCCCTCTTCCAAATCCTGGTGGCGTCTGGTCAAATCTGTTTCTGGTGTTTGTTCCCCCTCCATCCCCTCCCTCACCTCAAACGGCTTAACGGCTGACTCCGCACGTGAAAAAGCTGAATGCCTCAACTCTGTGTTTGCCTCTAAATCTTGTGTCCCAAACGCATCCCTCTCTGTACCCACCGTACCCAGTCGTACCCAGCTGCTCCTGGACTCTGTGTCCTTTTCTCCTGACAAGGTGGAAAAGTTTCTGTCAACCCTCGACACTG
>NC_136263.1:172973876-173236376 GCF_964187855.1 Myxine glutinosa | reverse complement strand
GGTAAAAAACTCAGAATGCAAAAAATTTCGAAGTCATACGTCACATGGTTCGGCCGCCATATTGTTTTGAGTGAAAAGTCTGAAAAAAACACTAAAATCACATTTTCTCCAAGACGCCTGAACAGATCGAGCCCAAACTTGGCATGCATAATCGCATACCCAGGACGAACAAAAAAGTCCGCGAGCACGACATCATCCGTAACATGGTTTCAGAGTTATGACGTTTTTAAGTATAAACTAGAAAGGGTATCACCTCCATAATTTGTGAAGATATCGAGTGGAAACTTTACACGAATGTTCCTCATGGGGGATGTTTCAATGTTACTTGAGACGTTTTGATAAGTCACATGGTTTGGCTGCAATGAATAATGGAAGGAAAATCCTAAAAAGCTTCTAACTCTTGAACCACTGCATTGATCGACTTGAATTTTCAATGCAATGTAGCTCTCATCAAGCGGAACAAGTCTGCCAAATTTCAAGATGATTGGATGTACGGTCTCGAAGCTATAAGTCTTTATTGTTGAAAAAAGAAGAAACGCACCATTTTGTCCTGCCAGGCCATGTCACTTGGTGCTATAGCCATTTTAAGTTTTAATTTCCTTTAAAAACCAATTTCTCTGCAATAATAATTGGACTGATTGAGATCAAATTTTCACCATAGGAGGGACTCGGTCTGTAGAATATTTTAATGGTAATTATGACATCACAGGTCACGTGGTTTGGCCGCCATATTGTTTTTCGTGAAAACCCCTTTTTCTCTGCAACGGCTGAACAGATCGAGGCCAAACCTTGTAGGCAAAATCGCATACCCATGACGAACAAAAAAAGTCAGCCAGCATGACGTCATGCATCACAAGGTTTCAGAGTTATGACGTTTTTAAGCATGAACCTTTAAAACCTAGCTCCTCCCTCATTTTTGATACAATCGAGGGGAAACTTCACATGTCATTTTGGAATTTGCGATAGGTCACGTGGTTTTGCAGATATCGTTAATTAAACGAAAAATTTTTTTTTAAAGGATATCTCTTGAATCGCTTTATTGATCGACATGAAACTTCATACTATAGTAGAAGTCAAGAAGAGTAACAAGTGTGCAAAATTTCAAGATGATTGGATGTATGGGCTGGAAGCTAGAAGTTGTTATTGCGTGAAGAAGAAGCAGTGGGTTGGAATGTGCGGATTTAATTATTTATCACATGTACAGACTGAAGGCATCGTTGGACACGATCTCTTGCAGTCATTTTAACCTCAAATAAAATTCTAATTTAAGATTTGTCAATAGCTGAGGTATATTAACAAACGAATGAAACAGATTTGGTCAAATTCTAACTTTTTTAAAACTCTATCGCATTTGACACAGAGTTGTGAGAGGCTGAGGAAGAAGAAACCTCGCATTGTCTTCTCAGACAAAATAAATAATTCTAGCTCTGCAATTTTCAGGTTTATTTTCATTTAAAAATCGCTTTTTCTGCAATCATTGCACGGATTGACATGAAATTTTCACCATAGGTGCGCCTGGGCATGAATAATCTTTTGAGGGTAATTATGATGTCACAGGTCACATGGTACGGCCACCATCTTGGGAAAACCGAAAAATTTTCCATCTCACTATCTCCAAAAGCGCTGAGTAGAAAAGATTGAGACATATCTCATTGCAAATTGAATCTCATTGAATAAGCCTTGTGAATTATGTCATATGTGCCTCCATTATGACATCATAATTCAACAAGTACAAAACTTCATCCGATCAGGATAAAAAATTTTGAGCACCATCTCTTGATAAATTGATGGAGAAAAAAAAAAAGTGAAAGCGGGTTGTTGTAAAGTGTGGGGATGTGTGTGTTTGTGTGCATGTGTGTGTATGGGGGGGGGGGGTAAGGGGGATGTGTGTGTGTGTGTGTGTGTGTGTGTGTGTGTGTGGGGGGGGGGGGGGTGGGGGGATGTGTGTGGGAGGATGTGTGTGTGTGTATTTGGGGATGTGCGTGTGTGTGTGTGTGTGTGTGTGTGTGTGTGTGTGTGTGTGTGTGTGTGTGTGTGTGTGTGTGTGTGTGTGTGTGTGTGTGTGTGTGTGTGTGTGTGTGTGTGTGTGGGGGGGGGCGGTGCGTGTTTAGGGGTGTGTGTGGGGGGTGTGGGGATATGTGTGTGTGGGGATGTGTGTGTGTGGGGATGTGTATGTGTGGGGATATGTGTGTGTGGGGATGTGTTTGTGTGGGGATGTGTGTGTGTGGGGATGTGTGTGTTAGGGGATGTGTGTGTGTGGGGATGTGTGTGTGTGGGGATGTGTGTGTGTGGGGATGTGTGTGTGTGGGGATGTGTGTGTGTGGGGATGTGTGTGTGTGGGGATGTGTGTGTGTGGGGATGTGTGTTGGGGGCGGGATGTGTGTGTGGGGGGATTGTGTGTGGGGATGTGTATGTGTGGGGATGTGTGTGTGGGGGGATGTGTGTGTGTGGGGATGTGTTTGTGTGGGGATGTGTGTGTGTGGGGATATGTTTGTGTGGGGATGTGTTTGTGTGGGGATGTGTGTGTGTGGGGATGTGTGTGTGTGGGGATGTGTGTGTGTGGGGATGTGTGTGTGTGGGGATGTGTGTGTGTGGGGATGTGTGTGTGTGGGGATGTGTAATGAGGGGGGGGGGTGGGGAGGGGTGTGGATATGTGTGTGCGTGTGGGGGGAGGGGTGTGGGGGTGTTTGTGTGTGGGTGGGTGGGGTAGGGGGGATGTGTGTGTGTCTGTGTGTGTGTGTGTGTGTGTGTGTGTGTGTGTGTGTGTGTGTGTGTGTGTGTGTGTGTGTGTGTGTGTGTGTGTGTGTGTGTGTGTATCCGGGTTGTATCCAAGGGGGGTTGTGTCAAAGCATGTCCACTGAAAGTGGGGTTGTATCAAAAGTGGGGTTGTATCAAAAGTGGGTGCGAGTAAACCGGTCATCACTGCCAGCAGTTTTAAAGTGGCAGTTCTAGTTGTTATTAATGCTTTTTGATAAATAATTGAGTAGATCAAGAATTTACATTTTCTAATGTGGAGGGCCCTGTTTGCAGATTAGCTATGGTTCCAGCTGTGACTGTCTTAGTGACAAAACTCGCTACCCCTCTTTCCTCCGGACGTACCACAATGATATACACCTGGGCACTGCTTTTGCATACTTTGTAAGAAGCTTCAGCTGGACATATGTTGGAATTATAGGGGTGGAAGATGAATACGTACGGAATACCATGGCTATGTTTCTTCCTGAAGTTGAACCTCATGGTATTTGTGTTGCTTTCAAAGAGATTTTACCTCAACACTATAATTACCTGAATCTTCAGACACTTGGTGAGGATAAAAAGAATTCCAAACGATTTATGACATCACTTTTTGAAAATGTGGTTGGATATTTAAGTTATTTATGTGCTTGTGCTGACTCCTCTGGTGTGGCCTAACTGAATAGCCCAGAGATATTAACTCACCTTTGAGCCTGGGTTTGAATCTTCACACAACTATTAACTTTCACCTGGGTGTTTCCCATGCATGGCGAAGCATTCATGTGTGCACTGTCCTTCAAGGCAGAGAAACCACCGACCGGTACTGGGTGCTAGTGGACGTTAAACATTAAATGGTATATTTTGTGAACATTCCCCAAAGAAAATTCACTACTTATATGAAACCTTGCAAAGGGATGTTTGGTGTTTCAATAATAAGCTAGTCTGCATTGTTGACATGGTTTATCAGAGAAATATAAGAGTGGAGCATTTGATGCAGATAGAAGAGGTTTCAGATGGCACACTAGTCGACAATTCTAAGTGGAGTAGCACCGCGGCCTTCTTCAGGATTATAGAGTGTAAAAACAAATGGTGGAGTCTTGAATAAAGTAGTACAGCATTGTTTTTTCCTCGAAAATTAAAAAAAATTAAATAAAAAAAAAAGTTATTGAAGAATGTGTAAAGCATTTTGGGATGTCGTCAGGAATGCAGAGTTAGTCATTTCCATCATAAAACTCAAGTAATATGATTTTTGTAATCATCTTAGAGGCGTCTATAGGCAAAGAAAACAATTGATTATATCAACTACTAGCAGGAGTACCCGACTGCGGAGGGGGGGGGGGGGGCGGGGGGAGGAGGCAGGAGAGGGAAGGGTGAGGAAGGGAGTGGGGGGAGTGGAAGGGGGGGGGGGGCTGTGAGGGGAGAGGGAGGGGAAAGATATACTACATATCCATCCTTTGTGGGGGGGGGGGGGGGTGGGTGTAGTGGCTTTGACAGGCTTCTCCGTTTTGAGGGAGGGGGGATGAGAAGGACAAAAAATGTAACCATGCAAAGAGTGCTTTAACCTCAGTGTTGTCCAGGTAAAAAAAAAAGGGAAATTGTAATACCCTCCAACCTCAGTGTTGCCCAGGTAAAAAAGGAAATTGTAATACCCTCTGCCACCATCACCAGGTGGTGCTACATGGTACACATTTACATAGAGAATTTACACCCCTCACCTGGTCCCCAACACCCCTGCATGAAGCTGAGGCCACATAGCCTATGTTACCCCCCAGCCAAAGTTGTATTTGTATACCGAGTAAAGTCGATAAGAGTTTATAGCTGGAGTAACCGGCATTGCTCAAGCGAATAAGAAACATTAACAAATTTGAAATGAGGGCAAATAAAATGGAAAAGCAATTACATCCAAATCACAATCCACCACAAATGTCAAATCATATCACCTTTTCGTTGAATATATGCTGGTGAAGGTGCCGCTCATGACTTTCTGAGTTAAGTATGATGCCGGCGAGGAAGAATAAGAAGCCTTACTACCAACTTCGTACACTTCCGGAATTGCTTGATTTATTTGTGTTCAAATGTCTGGTGATTGCTTTGTATTTATTTATGGGAATGTGTACTTGTATATTAAAGTCAAAAAAAAATTAATCTCTCTCCCCCCGAATGCATCAGAGGTCGGTACTAACTCCACTACTATTTGTAGCTGTGATGGAGGTGCTGGCCGGAACGTAAAGGAGGGTTTACCGTAGGAGTTGTTGTATGCAGATGATCTGGTGTTGATTGGGGAGAGTATGTATGGACTGAAGGAGAAGATGAACAAGTGGAAGGAATTTATGGAGGCGAAAGGTCTGAAGGTGAATATCGGAAAGACGAAGGTGATGGCAAGTGGTAAAAGATGTGGTGAGGTGGAAAGAACTGGAAAGTGGTCCTGTGCTGTGTGCAGGAAGGGTGTCGGAGTGAACTCCATTCAATGTACAATGTGCTCTGAATGGATTCATCAACAATGTAGTGGTCTGAGAGGGTCATTAACCAGTGTGGCAGCTACATTCAAGTGTAAGGTGTGCACAGAGGGAGCTGCAGATGGAGGAAATGTTGAGTTGGATCTTGGAGACGGCGTGAAGCTGGAAGGTGTGAAAACATTTTGCTGCCTAGGAGACATGCTGAATGGAGAAGGTGGATCAGACTCGGCGATGTTTGCTGGAGTGAGATGTGCATGGAGGAAGTTTCGGGAACTGAGTGGCGTGCTGATGAGGAGGGGAGTGTCATTGAAGCTGAAGGGAAAGGTATATGCTGCATGTGTGAGAAGTGTTATGATTTATGGGAGTGAGACATGGGCAATGAACGTAGAGCAGCAATGAAGGCTGGGAAGGGTGGAAATGCGAATGCTTCAGTGGATGTGTGGAGTATCGTTGAGAGAGAGGAAGACAAATGATGAATTGCGAAAGATGATGGGAATAGAGCCTGTGATGGATGCTGTGAAGAGAAACAGGTTGAGATGGTTTGGTCATGTGTTGAAGAAGGATGAAAGTGACTGGTTGAGAAGAGTGATGGAAATGAATGTAGAAGGAAGTAGGGGACGGGGAAGACCGAGAAAGACTTGGCTAAAGGTGGTTGAAGAAGAAATGTGGGCAAGGGGGTTAACAAGGGGAGATGCAGAAAATAGGGCGAAATGGAGAAGATTGTCATGGGGCCCGCAAGGCTCACCCCCGCTCTAGCAGGGAAAATGGCCTTTAAATGCCTGTTGTTGTTGTTGTTGTTGTTGTTGATGACGGATAACTGAGACAGTTTTACTCCCGAGGAAACACCCCCAAAAAATTGTGGTATTTTTGTCGTGCGTGGATTGAAGGAAGGCGAAGCGTTTGCCTGAACGAAACACACGGATTTATTCCAAAACCACAAACAAGTGAACACAACAAATAAAATGCACCACAATGAATTGAATTAAAATAAACCAAAGAGGTGAAAATTAAAGGTGAGGTAAAAACTAATGTCTACTTTGAGGAACCTTGCATGCTGACTCAAAGACGGACACACAGGAGAATATAAAATGAAAAAAAAATCGCTTTTCAACCCGGCACTTATCTCTGGCCTCACGAGTTCCTCTGTGAGGTGGGCAGCTGGGGAAGAGGCCCAGAGCTCAATGTCCCTCCTGCTGGCGGGAACTCGGCACAAGATGGCCGTGGCATCGCGCTGGACGGTGCAACGAACGTGAGGCGAGTTGTAAGGGCGGTCATTTTTCACTCTCACTAGGACGAATGGCATGGCCTTCAACCCACCACGACCTCAGCAGTGTCTGAAACCTCCTAAAATTACTGCTGACTGATTATAAAGTGCTCGTCACTCCAAAAGCGCACACAAAAAATATATGGTGAGCTTCTCGTTCGTCCAGGACCCAGAGAGACATGCTCTTCCTCTTTGTATCTATAAGCTTCTTCCTGACGTCACACCAACAAATGGCAAATCTCTTTCCAAATTAATGGTCCTCTCTGCCAATCAGGACATTCAGGGGCGTGTCCTGCCGGCTCTTTCTTGCACGCCCATCATACAACTCTGGGGGCATGGCCATTTTCCTTACGTGTTCATGGGGGCAGGGATTACTTGCCAATCGGCTCTGTTCGGGTTCTATCGGCGATTGTTGTCATTAAACAGAGATTTTGCATGGCCGGCCTTGATAAATGTAAAATGTTAGGGAAAATGACAGAGGGAAAATTCACAAACTGAAGAAAACTAACCTTAAACCCTAACTAATTACCTCTGCCACCAAAGGTGGATGGATGGAGGTTATGTTTTCACCCCAGTCTGTATGTCCATTTGTTTGTCTGTCCGTTTTTGAACAAAATATCTCAAAAAGTTGTGGACAGATTCGGAGGAAATTTGGCAGAGATGTAGCGAATGTGACACTGATGAAATGATTCGATTTGGGTGAGGATCCGGATTCGGATCCGGCTATTAGAATTTTTAAAGTGATTCTTCATCATTGGGAGATAAGGCCAAAAACAATACATAGCAGGATATCTCAAAAAGTTGTGGACGGATTTGGACGAAACTAGGTGGACACGTTGTGTGTGTGACAATGAAGAATCAATTTCAATTTCGGTGAAGATCCGGATCCAGATCCAGCTAGTATAATTTTTAAAGTGATTCTTCACCATGGACTGATATGGCCAACCAGGCGGAGGTATGGTCTCTACTGAGTGCCATTCTAGTTATCACTGCTTCACCCCTCGTGTGAAGACACATAAACAATCTTCAGCTACAGTTTCCCTACTTAACTACATTGAGATTTCTCCTACGTGCCCACAGTCCATGCTATAATTATATAGTTCTACCTTTACTATGGGATTCCTTCATCTACCCCCACAAACGTAACTGTGTGTGTGTGTGTGTGTGTGTGTGTGTGTGTGTGTGTGTGTGTGTGTGTGTGTGTGTGTGTGTGTGTGTGTGTGTGTGTGTGTGTGTGTGTGTGTGTGTGTGTGTGTGTGTGTGTGTGTGTGTGTGTGTGTGTGTGTGTGTGTGTGTGTGTGTTAACATGTTTGTCGTTTTATCATTTGAAACTTACCATTGTAAAAATAGAGATACCTCTTCACAAGAGTTGTGTTATATTGTCTCACAAGAGCAGGAATTATAATTGTGCTATAAATACATTATGAGGTATTAATTTGTTTCCTATTATCCCTCACCCAGGGAATATCCTTAGTAAAACAAAGGCAAAAGTTATGCTTGTCCTGTGGCAATATAAGGACATCGTTCCATTTGGGGATCTCCTCTTAACTCGAAATATTACTGATAAGACCTGGATGGGATTTATCGCTTCTCCCCTTCTCAAAACACCTCGTTTTGTTGGAATCTATCAAGGATCATTTGGATTTGAAATGAGGACAGGGTTTGTTCCAGGTCTGCAGGAGTTTCTAAAGACTCTCAAACCTCACATTAGAGATAATGAAATGTTTGAACAGAAAACATTCAAGTTTGATCTGCATAAAATACAACTCAAAACCAAGGAAAGCACATTTGGAATCAAAGACATGGCGCTATCACATAACGTTACCAAGTCAAAATGTAGCCTTCAAAATGAAATTGTTGAAAATGATAAATTTAATTTTAGTATTGGCCATTCTCAAGCGCATAACAAAAAAGTTGGCCACACACAAAGCTTGGTTGACCATGAAACAACGAAAGAGTTATTGAATTTGGTTCATATACACAAGAACACACAAAGTGGGCAATTCGATGATGATTTAAATCAAGGAAATCAGGATAATTTCGATGTTTTTTTACTGGATATCTGGGAAATCATTTTCAATTGCTCATGGAATCAGCCCAGTGAAATAAAGAAAATTTGCAATAGATCTGACAGTTTAAAGAATGTCGAAACGGAGCTCACAAATGTTTCACAGCTCCGGTATGGTTACAATATCTACCTGGCAGTGTATTCTATTGCATTTGCGTTGCAAATGCTACACGAGTGCGTACCCCAACATGGCCCTTTTGCAAACAGATCTTGCACGGAGAAGAACAATTTCAAACCTTGGCAAGTGAGTTCATTATTTCGTTTTGCATTATTTGCATTATTTGGGGAGTTCATGTGTTTAATGACAATTTACTCTTATTTGCCTTGTAGCTTTTGTACTATATCAAACATGTGAGATTTGTTAATAACTTGGGGAAAGTACAAGAATTTGATGAGAATGGAGACCCCCCTGTCCAGTATGAGCTGGTGAACTCCAAGTTGGGCTCAGATGGACAAATTCATTTCCAAGTCGTGGGATCATTTGATTCACCTGAAGGTGAAGGATTTTTGGTGAATAAAACTGCAATTTGGTGGAATAGCGAGAAACAAGGGGTAAGAACGACTGTTTTTCATTTTGCACTTAGTCATGTGAAAAAGTAAGTACACCCCATATAAAGATTTGACTTTTTCGACATATTTCAACATACAGCTATTTGATCTTCATTTCAACAATATTGACAGATAAAGGTGATATAATATAACAAATATCATGAAACATTTACATTTTGTAGTCTATTGTATAATTTAAATAAACAAATGCAAATTTCGCATGTGGAAAAAGTAAGTACACCCTTGGCTCTAATAGGTGGTATTGCCCCTTTTGGCAGAAACAACGTCAAGTAGCCGTTTCTTATAACTGTCTACCAGTCTCTGACATCGACTGGGAGAAATTTTTGCCCACTCCTCCATGCAGGATCCTTTCAGCTGTGCGATGTTTGAGGGGTTTCTTGCATGCACAGCTCGTTTCAAATCCCCCCACAATATCTCGATGGGATTTAGATCCGGATTTGACTTGGCCATTCCAGAACCCTCCATTTCTTTCGTTTCAGCCATTCCTTGGTGGATTTACTGGTATGTTTAGGGTCATTGTCATGTTGCAAGCTCAACCTTCGGTTGAACTTCAACTTTCCGCAGATGGCCTCACATTATCCTCAAGCACCCTCTGGTACAATGAAGAATTCATAGTGGATTCTATGATGGTGAGCTGCCCAGGCCCTGATGCAGCAAAGCTGCCCCAAACCATAATATTTCCACCACCATGCTTTACAGTTGGTATCAGGTTCTTGTGGTCAAATGCTGTCTTTGGTTTTCGCCAAACATGTCTTCTGGTACTGTGGCCAAATAGCTCTACCTTTGACGCATCTGTCCAGAGCACATTGTTCCAGAAGTGCTGGTCTTTACCTAGGTGTTCATTGGCAAGCTTTATTCTTGCCCTGATGTTCTTTCTGGACAGCAAAGGTTTCCTCCTGGCACACCTCCCATGGAGATCAAATTTGTGCAGCCTCTTTCTAATGGTAGACTCGTGCACTTTGACATCAACAGTGGCATGAGCTACCTGTAGGTCCCATGATGACATTCTGGGGTTCTTAGAGACTTCTTTCAGCATCTTGCGGTCTGCTCTCCGGCTGAACTTGCTGGGGCGGCTTGGCCTGAACAAGTTGGCAGTTGTTTGGAATCTTCTCCACTTGTAGATGATCTTCCGGACAGTTGAATGATTGATTTCAAATTGTTTGGAGATCTTTTTAAATCCCTTCCCAGACTCGTAGGCATATTTTACCTTCTTTCTGAAGACCTCTGAGAGCTCTTTTGATCTAGGCATGGTGACGCCGCACACTTCAACAACAAAGAGCAAACCAAACTAAATGTCTGAGGTTTAAATAAGACAGGTTCCTCCAAGATCCTCTCTAACGACATTCTAATCATTTGCACCTGAACTGGTGCACCTGATTCTAATTTTAGGTATTTGAAGTGATAAATGTAGGGGAGTACTTACTTTTTCCACATGCGAAATTTGCATTTATGTTTATTTAAATTATACAATGGACTACAAAATGTAAATGTTTCATGATATTTGTTATATTATATCACCTTTATCAATCACTATTGTTGAAATGAAGATCAAATAGCTGTATGTTGAAATCACACACACACACACATCTGGTTTTTTCAATTCTGTTCCTCACAATTCTATCTCTCTTATTCACAGACACACATACATATATATATATATATATATATATATATATATATATATATATATATATATATATATATATATATATATATATATATATATATATATATATATATATATATACACAGATATACACATATACAGTGCATTCAGAAAGTATTCAGGCCCCTTCACTTTTTTCACATTTTGTTATGTTGCAGCCTTATGCTGAAATCGTTTAAATTCATTTTTTCCCTCATCATTCTACACTCAATACCCCATAATGACAAAGAGAAAACAGGATTTTAGAAAGGTTTGCAAATTTATTAAAAATAAAAAACTAAAATATCACATTGACATAAGTATTCACACCCTTTGCTATGACACTTGAAATTTAGCTCAGGTGCCTCCCATTTCTCTTGATCATCTTTAAGAGTTTTCTACACCTTGATTGGAGTCCACCTGTGGTAAATTCAATTGATTGGACATGATTTGGAAAGGCACACACCTGTCTATATAAGGTCTCACAGCTGACAATGCATATCAGAGCAAAAACCAAGCCATGAGGTCGAAGGAACTGCCTGTAGAGCTCAGAGACAGGATTGTATTGAGGCACAGATCTGGGGAAGCCTACAAAAAAAATTCTGCTGCATTGAACGTTCCCAAGAGCCCAGTGGCCTCCATAATTCTTAAATGGAAGAAGTTTGGAACAACCAGGTCTCTTCCTAGAGCTGGCCGCCCGGCCAAACTGAGCAATCGGGGAAGAAGAGCCTTGGTAAGAGAGGTGACCAAGAACGCGATGGTCACTCTGGCTGAGCTCCAGAGATCCTGTGTGGAGATGGGAGAAACTTCCAGAATGACAACCATCTCTGCAACACTCCACCTATCTGGGCTTGATTTCAGAGTGGCCAGACGGAGGCCTCTCCTCGGTGAAAGACACATGAAAGCCCACAGAATCTTGTTTCTCACAGTCTGAGAGTCCTTTCGGTGCTTTTTTGCAAACTCCAAGCAGGCTTTCATGTATTGACCTATCAGCAATCAAATGGAAACATCTTCTGGTCCTGCTGATTTGAAGAAATTATTATACTTTAAAAATGTAGCTTCAAACAAATGAAACTAAAAAAGGTTACCAGGTCAGTGTAAAAGTACATAGACTTGAGCTAAAGAGCTATTAGCTCCCGTACAGATGAAAAGTATCTTGTTTTTACATTTAGAATCAATACATCACAGTTATCTAATATAATATAGTATGTACATATAAACCATTAATTTGAAACTGGTTTTCCGTTGAATTTTAGAGCATTATCTGAAAGATCTCCCTTCATCATAAGGAAACTTCTGGCACAATTATCAAACGTGTTTGTGATGACAGCTTTAAAGTGTATTTTTCTTCACCTGCCATCCAAATTGTTATTTCCATATTGCATTACCAGTTGGTGGTTGCAAATTTCAAGAAATTGAGCTCTTACTGCTTATTGCATTGCAGTCTATGAGTGATAGCTGGCCCGACCTTGTCGTTTTCTAGAATGAGAAAAAGGTTTAATATTTTCTAACATGAAATATAATTCATTGTAATCAAGCAAAGTATCGTATTTAGTTATTGGGCTTTGTAGTCGATGAAGACAATCATGAAACATGTGGATAGCCCCGATTATTGTAATACATGTGGATAGCCCCGAATCACAAATTCTACCTTGAAGTGTTTCCGCTTCCATTTTCAATTGATTCCGGTCGTGGTCTCGGGCCCAGATGTTCTTTGACGCCTGCACTGACCCGATCGAATTCGAGGCTGTCTGCTTGCACGGCCATCTTACTTTCTGGCCTCCCATCTAACACTTTCCAAAGCACGGCACACTGAGTTTTCTAAAACTTTCCCCGGAGGAAGAAAGAACTTTCCCATGCGTGTCCACTGTGTGCATATAGCAAAATGTCGAAGATTTTCCTTCACAATCATTGGACTCAGACGACATAGTCACGTGAAAAAGTAAGTACACCCCATGTAAAGTTTTGACTTTTTCAACATATTTCAACATACAGCTATTTGATCTTCATTTCAACAATATTGATAGATAAAGGTGATATAATATAACAAATATCATGAAACATTTACATTTTGTAGTCCATTGTATAATTTAAATAAACATAAATACAAAATTCGCATGTGGAAAAAGTTAGTACACCCTTGGCTCTAATAGGTGGTATTGCCCCCTTTGGCAGAAACAACCTCAAGTAGGCGTTTCTTATAACTGTCTACCAGTTTCTGACATCGACTGGGAGAAATTTTTGCCCACTCCTCCATGCAGAATTCTTTCAGCTGTGCGATGTTTGAGGGGTTTCTTGCATGCACAGCTCATTTCAAATCCCCCCACAACATCTCGATGGGATTTAGATCCGGGCTTTGACTTGGCCATTCCAGAACCCTCCATTTCTTTCGTTTCAGCCATTCCTTGGTGGATTTACTGGTATGTTTAGGGTCATTGTCATGTTGCAAGCTCAACCTTCGGTTGAACTTCAACTTTCCGCAGATGGCCTCACATTATCCTCAAGCACCCTCTGGTACAATGAAGAATTCATAGTCGATTCTATGATGGTGAGCTGCCCAGACCCTGGTGCAGCAAGGCTGCCCCAAACCATAATATTTCCACCACCATGCTTTACAGTTGGTATCAGGTTCTTGTGGTCAAATGCTGTCTTTGGTTTTCGCCAAACATGTCTTCTGGTACTGTGGCCAAATAGCTCTACCTTTGACGCATCTGTCCAGAGCACATTGTTCCAGAAGTGCTGGTCTTTGCCTAGGTGTTCATTGGCAAGCTTTATTCTTGCCCTGATGTTCTTTCTGGACAGCAAAGGTTTCCTCCTGGCACACCTCCCATGGAGATCAAATTTGTGCAGCCTCTTTCTAATGGTAGACTCGTGCACTTTGACATCAACAGTGGCAAGAGCTACCTGTAGGTCCCGTGATGACATTCTGGGGTTCTGAGAGACTTCTTTCAGCATCTTGTGGTCTGCTCTCCGGCTGAACTTGCTGGGGCGGCTTGGCCTGAACAAGTTGGCAGTTGTTTGGAATCTTCTCCACTTGTAGATGATCTTCCGGACAGTTGAATGATTGATTTCAAATTGTTTGGAGATCTTTTTAAATCCCTTCCCAGACTCGTAGGCATCTTTTACCTTCTTTCTGAAGACCTCTGAGAGCTCTTTTGATCTAGGCATGGTGACGCCGCACACTTCAACAACAAAGAGCAAACCAAACTAAATGTCTGAGGTTTAAATAAGACAGGTTCCTCCAAGATCCTCTCAAACGACATTCTAATCATTTGCACCTGAGCTGGTGCACCTGATTCTAATTTTAGGTATTTGAAGTGATAAATGTAGGGGAGTACTTACTTTTTCCACATGCGAAATTTGCATTTATGTTTATTTAAATTATACAATGGACTACAAAATGTAAATGTTTCATGATATTTGTTATATTATATCACCTTTATCTATCACTATTGTTGAAATGAAGATCAAATAGCTGTATGTTGAAATCACACACACACACACATCTGGTTTTTTCAATTCTGTTCCTCACAATTCTGTCTCTCTCTTATTTACAGACACACTTTATTTTATTTTTTTTTATTTTTTTTTTGTATACAAGATCGAGGCTCGTGAAAGAGCGAACATTAATTACACAGAAAGACAAACCGACACATAAAACATATAACATAGGGAGCGGTAGACAAGATGGGGAGAGAGGGGGAAGGACACAAACACAACATTTGAGAGCAGGGACCGAGAGACATGGAGACATCGAGAGATCTGAGAGAGGGCGAGGGCTTTGGGGGGGGGGGGGGGGGGCGTGGGAAGGGGGCAGTGGGAGAGGTATAAAACATATGGACACTGCCAGGACTTCCAGGAAAGAAGTTGGAATTTCAAACAAGGTGGATCTGGGGTGAATTAGCGGGGGTAGAAAAGATCAAGGTTTTGGATGGGGGAAGATAAGAGATGGTGGTGAACAGCTGTTTTAAAGACCTGGAGGGAGGAGTGGGATTGAAGGGAGTGAGGGAGTTTGTTCCAGAGGTGGGAGAAAAGAGGAATGAAAGAGTGAAGGTGAGCGGAGAGCCGAGATTTCGGCAGTTTAACCATCAGAGGGTTGCTGGCAGATCTTGTGCGACCTGTAGGAATATTTGGGGGACAGAGCACAGAGAGAGCTGGGGGTGCAAGGCCGGAGAGGAGTCGGTAGAAGACAGAAAGACCACCTACCTGCCTGCGGTGAGTGAGTGAAAGGCCCTCAGAGATAGCTTCATCGCGGGAGATTCCAATAATTCTGAAAGCTTTGGTTTCAACAGCGTGAAGCCGAGCTAGGTGTGAGGCAGGAGCACCGGCCCATAGGGGAGAACAGTATTCCATTGAGCTGCGGATGAAAGCCTTGTATGTGGTGAGGAGCTCAGGTGTGCCGAGGAAGGACTTCGCACGACGGAGGATGCCCAGTCGGCGACTGGCTTTGGAGGCCAGCTTGGAAATGTGGTTTTCCCAAGAAAGATCATGGCAGATAGTGAGACCCAAAATCTTGAGCGACAGAACTTCTTGGAGAGGATTGTTGAGAAAGTAGATGGGAGGGTTGTCCAGTCGATCTTTTCGGAGAGACATAGTAAGAGTGTGAGATTTGTCAGGATTGAAAGACATGTTCCACTTGTTTGACCAGTCTGTGATTTTGTCCAGGTCTTCAGAGAGTGAGGAGGCAGCAGACTGCCGATCTGAGGGAAGAGGAATGGAGCGGCAGAGAGTGGAGTCATCAGCAAAGAGATAGAGAGGATTTTCGAGAGAGTCAGAGAGATCATTGATGAAGACCAGAAAAAGCACGGGGCCCAGAACACTGCCTTGGGGAACTCCAGCCTGAACAGGAAGAGGAGATGAGAGAAACCCATTCAGGGCCACACGTTGACGACGACTAGAGAGGAAGTCCGCCAGCCATGCGTGGAGATTTCCATGGATACCAAAGGAGGAGAGTTTGGTGAGCAGAGCGGGGTGCCAGACCGTGTCGAAGGCACGTGATATGTCGAGGGAGACAGCTCTAATTTCCTGTTTGGCATTGAGGACCTCCATCCATTGTTGAGACAGCAGAAGCAGCATGTCCAGAGTAGAGTGACCTGGTCTGAAACCAAATTGATGATCAGAGATCAAGCCATTGGAGAAGAGGAAAGATTTCATATCAGAAGCAATGATGGATTCCATGACTTTGCTGATAATTGGGAGAAGGCTGATTGGTCTGTAGTTGCTAGGATCTGTTTTTGCACCTTTTTTGTGCAAAGCGGTGATGTTGGCTGATTTCCAAGCAGATGGCAGTTGACCTTGAGCAAAAGAGAGGGTGAAGAGAACAGAGAGAGGGTGAGATAGAGCAGCAGAGCAGGATTTTAGGACCCGTGGGCTGATGCCGTCGGGTCCAGTTGCAGAATCAGAGTCGAGGGTTGACAGAAACTTTTCCACCTTGTCAGGAGGAAAGGACACGGAGTCCAGGAGCAGCAGGGTACGACTGGGTATGGTGGGTACAGAGAGGGATGGGTTTGGGACACAAGATTTAGAGGCAAACACAGAGTTGAGGCATTCAGCTTTTTCACGTGCGGAGTCAGCTGTGTAGCCGTTTGAGGTAAGGGAGGGGATGGAGGGGGAACAAACACCAGAAACGGATTTGACCAGACGCCACCAGGATTTGGAAGAGGGAGACAGATAAGAGAGTTCGGTCTTGAGAACGGATAGATATTGTATCCTGGCTCTCCTGAGGGTGGACACACACTTGTTTCGGGCTTTGTGAAAGGAAATGAGATTTCCTTCCGTTGGATTTGCTTTCCAGGAGACGAAGGCAAGTTGTTTCTGGGCAACAGCCTCACCACAAGATTCCGTGTACCATGGACGGGAGGAAGGGTATGACAACTGAAGACGAGATGGGATAAATCTGTGCATGAGAGAGAGCAATTTACTTTGGAAGAATTCCCAGGATGAGTTGATGTCAGAGGTGGTAGAGATGGGAGACCAGTCCAGATGATTGATGGCTGCTTGAAGACCGTGCCAGTTGGCCTGAGTGAAATGCCAGACTCGTCGACGCTGAGCAGGCTCCCTGAGGATGGTCAGAGAGATGTCCACTTTAACAAGGACATGATCAGATGATCCGATCGGAGCAGAAGAAGAGCAATATATATACATACATATATATATATATATATATATATATATATATATATATATATATATATATACACAGATATACACATATACAGTGCATTCAGAAAGTATTCAGGCCCCTTCACTTTTTTCACATTTTGTTATGTTGCAGCCTTATGCTGAAATCGTTTAAATTCATTTTTTCCCTCATCATTCTACACTCAATACCCCATAATGACAAAGAGAAAACAGGATTTTAGAAAGGTTTGCAAATTTATTAAAAATAAAAAACTGAAATATCACATTGACATAAGTATTCACACCCTTTGCTATGACACTTGAAATTCAGCTCAGGTGCCTCCCATTTCTCTTGATCATCTTTGAGAGTTTTCTACACCTTGATTGGAGTCCACCTGTGGTAAATTCAATTGATTGGACATGATTTGGAAAGGCACACACCTGTCTATATAAGGTCTCACAGCTGACAATGCATATCAGAGCAAAAACCAAGCCATGAGGTCGAAGGAACTGCCTGTAGAGCTCAGAGACAGGATTGTATTGAGGCACAGATCTGGGGAAGCCTACAAAAAAGATTCTGCTGCATTGAAGGTTCCCAAGAGCAGAGTGGCCTCCATAATTCTTAAATGGAAGAAGTTTGGAACAACCAGGTCTCTTCCTCGAGCTGGCCGCCCGGCCAAACTGAGCAATCGGGGGAGAAGAGCTTTGGTAAGAGAGGTGACCAAGAACGCGATGGTCACTCTGGCTAAGCTCCAGAGATCCAGTGTGGAGATGGGAGAAACTTCCAGAATGACAACCATCTCTGCAACACTCCACCTATCTGGGCTTTATTTCAGAGTGGCCAGACGGAGGCCTCTCCTCGGTGAAAGACACATGAAAGCCCACATAATCTTGTTTCTCACAGTCTGAGAGTCCTTTCGGTGCTTTTTTGCAAACTCCAAGCAGGCTTTCATGTATTGACCTATCAGCAATCAAATGGAAACATCTTCTGGTCCTGCTGATTTGAAGAAATTATTATACTTTAAAAATGTAGCTTCAAACAAATGAAACTAAAAAAGGTTACCAGTTCAGTGTAAAAGTACATAGACTTGAGCTAAAGAGCTATTAGCTCCCGTACAGATGAAAAGTATCTTGTTTTTACATTTAGAATCAATACATCACAGTTATCTAATATAATATAGTATGTACATATAAACCATTAATTTGAAACTGTTTTCCGTTGAATTTTAGAGCATTATCTGAAAGATCTCCCTTCATCATAAGGAAACTTCTGGCACAATTATCAAACGTGTTTGTGATGACAGCTTTAAAGTGTATTTTTCTTCACCTGCCATCCAAATTGTTATTTCCATATTGCATTACCAGTTGGTGGTTGCAAATTTCAAGAAATTGAGCTCTTACTGCTTATTGCATTGCAGTCTATGAGTGATAGCTGGCCCGACCTTGTCGTTTTCTAGAATGAGAAAAAGGTTTAATATTTTCTAACATGAAATATAATTCATTGTAATCAAGCAAAGTATCGTATTTAGTTATTGGGCTTTGTAGTCGATGAAGACAATCATGAAACATGTGGATAGCCCCGATTATTGTAATACATGTGGATAGCCCCGAATCACAAATTCTACCTTGAAGTGTTTCCGCTTCCATTTTCAATTGATTCCGGTCGTGGTCCCGGGCCCAGATGTTCTTTGACGCCTGCACTGACCCGATCGAATTCGAGGCTGTCTGCTTGCACGGCCATCTTACTTTCTGGCCTCCCATCTAACACTTTCCAAAGCACGGCACACTGAGTTTTCTAAAACTTTCCCCGGAGGAAGAAAGAACTTTCCCATGCGTGTCCACTGTGTGCATATAGCAAAATGTCGAAGATTTTCCTTCACAATCATTGGACTCAGACGACATAGTCACGTGAAAAAGTAAGTACACCCCATGTAAAGTTTTGACTTTTTCAACATATTTCAACATACAGCTATTTGATCTTCATTTCAACAATATTGATAGATAAAGGTGATATAATATAACAAATATCATGAAACATTTACATTTTGTAGTCCATTGTATAATTTAAATAAACATAAATACAAAATTCGCATGTGGAAAAAGTTAGTACACCCTTGGCTCTAATAGGTGGTATTGCCCCCTTTGGCAGAAACAACCTCAAGTAGACGTTTCTTATAACCGTCTACCAGTTTCTGACATCGACTGGGAGAAATTTTTGCCCACTCCATGCAGAATTCTTTCAGCTGTGCGATGTTTGAGGGGTTTCTTGCATGCACAGCTCGTTTCAAATCCCCCCACAACATCTCGATGGGATTTAGATCCGGGCTTTGACTTGGCCATTCCAGAACCCTCCATTTCTTTCTTTTCAGCCATTCCTTGGTGGATTCACTGGTATGTTTAGGGTCATTGTCATGTTGCAAGGTCCACCTTCGGTTGAGCTTCAACTTTCCGACAGATGGCCTCATATTATCCTCAAGCACCCTCTGGTACAATGAAGAATTCATAGTGGATTCCATGATGGTGAGCTGCCCAGGCCCAAATGCAGCAAAGCTGACCCAAACCATAATATTTCCACCACCATGCTTCACAGTTGGTATCAGGTTCTTTTGGTCAAATGCTGTCTTTGGTTTTCGCCAAACATGTCTTCTGGTACTGCGGCCAAATAGCTCTACCTTTGACTCATCTGTCCAGGGCACATTGTTGCAGAAGTGCTGGTCTTTGCCGAGGTGTTCATTGACAAACTTTAGTCTTGCCCTGATGTTCTTTCTGGACAGCAAAGGTTTCCTCCTGGCACACCTCCCATGTAGATCAAATTTGTGCAGCCTCTTTCTCATGGTAGACTCATGCACTTTGACATCAACAGTGGCAAGAGCTACCTGGAGGTCCCGTGATGACATTCTGGGGTTCTTAGAGACTTCTTTCATATCTTGCGGTCTGCTCTCGGGCTGAACTTGCTGGGGCGGCCTGGCCTGAACAAGATGGCAGTTGTTTGGAATCTTCTCCACTTGTAGATGATCTTCTGGACAGTCAAATGATTGATTTCAAATTGTTCGGAGATCTTTTAAAATCCCTTCCCAGACTCGTAGGCATCTATAACCTTCTTTCTGAAGGCCTCAGAGAGCTCTTTTGATCTAGGCATGGTGACGCCGCACACTTCAACAACAAAGAGCAAACCAAACTAAATGTCTGAGGTTTAAATAAGACAGGTTCCTCCAAGATCCTCTCTAACGATGTTCTAATCATTTGCACCTGGGCTGGTGCACCTGATTCTAATTCTAGGTATTTGAAGTAGTGATAAATGTAGGGGTGTACTTACTTTTTCCACATACGAAATTTGCATTTATGTTTATTTAAATTATACAATGGACTACAAAATGCAAAATGTTTCATGATATTTGTTATATTATATCACATTTATCCATCAATATTGTTGAAATGAAGATCAAATAGCTCTATGTGGAAATACGTTGAAAAAGTCAAAACTTTACATGGGGTGTACTTACTTTTTCACGTGACTGTAGACATAGACGACATGTAGGTGGCCATGATGTGCAGTGTCACGTAATTGCAACAAGACGCGTAATTGGTTACTGGAAGAGTTGCAACAGGGATTGTGCATTAGACATGGGCTATGATTGGATAATATTGAACCCAAAATAACTCGATTTTCGTTCGGTTTTTTCATATTTCTCTCTTTTGTGCACACTGTGCTCTTGACGAGTTTCACAGATTTATTTAAATACATTTATTGACAACATGTAAGGATATTATGTAGTTGCATTACAGTGATCACAAAAGTAAATGATTTCTGGGGTAAGCATGCAGCCTAGGAGGCACGTTTTGCAGCACAGACTGCTACGAGTCTTTTTGGATATGTCTCTACCACCTTTATGTCGTGAGATGGTGAAATCTTTGCCCATTCTTCATGTGGAAATTGCTCTTCTTCTGCCAAGTTTGATGGGGATCATTGATGGACTGCAATCTTAAAGTCTCACCATAAATGTTAAATTGGGTTCAAGTTAGGACTTTGACTAGGCCATTCAAGAACATTTATTTTCTTCTCATTCAGCCACTCCAGTGTGGCTTTAGTTTTGTGCTTCGGCTCATGGTTCTGCTGAAATGTGAATCTCCTATTATATCCAGTTTCAGATTGACGGCTTACTAAAGCAGGTTTTCATAAAGGATTCTCCTGTACTTTGCACCATCCATTGTCCTTTATATATTGACAAGCTTGCCAGTCCCTGCTGTTGAAAAGCAGTCCCATAACATGATGCTGCCAACACGATGCTTGACAGTAGGGATGGTGTTGACCAGGTGATGTGCAATGTTAGGATTGCACCGGACATAACTCTTTGAATGTCGACTAATAAGTTAAATTTTGCCTCGTCTGATGACAAAAAGTTTCTCCACATTCCTGCAGTATGATTAAAATGCTTTTCACAAACTCCATACAAGCTTTTAGACATGTCTTTTTCAGTAATGGCTTATTCCTTGCCAGCTGTCCACAGAGGTCAGCTTTGTGAAGGGAACAGTAATTTTGTTAATTGATGAAAAATGACGCCCTTCTCGGACATAGAACTTTGTCCATCTTTCAAAGCCATTGTTGGATTTAAAGTGACATCCCAAAACAGTTTCCTGCTTGCCCGGCTGCTGAGTTTGGATGGGCAACCTGATCTGGGTCGAGTCTGGGTGGTATGATACGTCTTCCACTTCTTAATAATGGATTTCACCATACTTATTTGTACCATACTTCAATTTCACCGTACTTCAATGAGTGACTTTGAAATAGTCTTATAACCCTCTCCTGAACGGTGCTACTCCACCACTTTATGTCTGCCTTCTTTGGAAAGCTCGTTGGTCTTCATGGTTGCCTTGTTGGTTGACCAAGTGAGTTGCACCTTAAAACTCCTTAAATAAGTCGGGGAGCTTAATTTTTAAGTTAAACCATTGATATTATATATTACATGCTGGTTAAACCTATTACACTTATTTTGTAACCTTTCAAACAAATAATTTGTTCCTGAAGTGATTTAGGGTTAATTAAGCAAAGGGTTTCAATACATATACAACTGAGAATCATCTGATTTTATCTGTTAATCTAACGTGTTTACATTTTATCTGCCTTTTTTTTTTAGCTTTATCACTTTAGAATAGTTTGTGTGTATCATTTTATAATATTTATATGTGTGTATCATATTATTTGTAATAATGTATCATGTATTGAGTTTGATTTGAAACCATCATTAAGTACACTCATGTGGCATCAAAATGTGAAAGCTTTGGAGGGGGGAGGGAAATGAATACTTACAGGTGACAAAACTGTATAGCTTTGGTTGGATTCCAAAACTGGCGAAAAAAAATGTCGGAGTGGTGTTTCACAGGAATGGTGTTGTATTACAAAGTGTGCCATTCTTCAGATGTGCATTTAACTGTGTTGACCAGTTTCACTTATTGGCAATAGATCGTGTTGGCCTAATGGTTAGGGCGGCAGGCTTGGGATCTAAAAGTCCTGAGTTCGAATCCCGTTGAATTAACGCCAGGAGGGGTTGACTCAGCCTTTCATTCCTTCCAAGGTCGGCAAAATGGGTACCAGATAACTAGTTATAGAGAGGCACTGCATCAGTGGAAGACACACCCACAGAAATGATGCAACCAGCAGCCAGATGGCTGCACATGAACCACCCACCACCACTTATTGGTGAGTCATAAGCGAAAGCGTAGACAGAAATATGCACCACCAATGCTCCAAGTGGCTCCACAAGGTAGGCCCACATCATAAATTACCCCAGGTGGATAGGATTTCAATTAATTAAACCCCATGCTCTTCCAACCAAAGAAAGCAGCGACCAACAAAATCTCCACAACGTAAGCCCTATGCTGTTTAAAGCCATACCCAGGTTCCTCTACAGCTTCAGACATTCACAAGTGGTACATAGATGAGAATTCCGATGCCACAGACAACCCTCAGCTGCCGGACTGGTTTCATCACTTGTTGATGAGTCATCAGTGACAGCGTGGACAGAAACACGGACTACCGAAGCTCCCAAGTATGTACCACATGCGATGCCAATAGCAGTTAACATACAAATACCAAGACCCAATAACAAGACCCAACTAGAAAGAGCAATCAGAGATTGCAGACCTTCACCAGGATTTGTTGTGTGGTGTATTTCATATGGCAAATAAATGAAAGGATTTACAAAAAGAAAGGTCGGTGATTTGCAAATGAAAGGTGGAAATTGTGTGAAGGTGTGTAAAGGGTGTAATTTAAGGCTGTAGCACTGTAGCAGTCTTAGAATGTTTAAAAGGGTCCGAGGGGTCTAAAATGTCAAAATTGTATTAAAAGGTCTGAAAGGTGTGAATATCTAAAGGGTAGAAAAGGGCCTAATGGGGGTATAAAGGAAGTAAATGTCTGAAGGGTCTAAAGAGTATAAAGAGGTCGAAAGGTCTAAAAGGTAAGTTTGAATAGTATGTAATTAATGGTCGTAATAAATAGACATAGTCACAGTCCAATAACACGTAATTCATAGACATACTCATGGTCCAACTCAAGTTCAAACAGCATTATCATCATCATTAATACTAGGGCATGCCCGTACTATATATATATCTAAAATTATATCCCCCCCCCCCCCCTCTATTTACATGAAATGGTTTGGTCCAAAGCGAACGGCTTGCGAGTACGGTGACAATCCCCCCCCTCTATTTACATGAAATGGTTTGGTCCAAAGCGAACGGCTTGCGGAGTTTGGTAAAGAAATCGCCATAGCGTGCACAAACGCGCAGGAAAGCGAAAGAATCGCAAATTAGTTTTAATTAGTTTTAAAACATAGTTTAACGGCAACATAGTTTGCCAACATGAAATAAATGAATACGCTCTCAAATGTGCCGTCCGAGGCAGAGTCTGTTCGCCACGTTCGGCACACGTGATAGCTCGCTGCTCTCTGATTGGTTGAATCGTTTTTTGGACATAGCTCGGTAACTACTTGTCCGATTAATATGAAACCTTGAAAAGGCACATCCTCGGGTCCCCAGCAATATACCTGGCAAGTTTAAAGTATATCGGACCCGTGGTTGTCGAGAAACAGCGGTCACAGACATACAGAGATTACTGGAATTATAGATAGACTAGGGCATGCCCGTACTATATATAAGCTAGGACGTGCCCGTACGTGGGTGCCCGTTCCTTGCCAAAAAAAAAAAAAAAAAAAAATTTGTGTAGGGGTGTGTGTGTGTAAACATCCTAGGGCGTGCCCGTACGTGGGTGCAAAAAAACATGCGTGCAAACAACAACAACAAAAAAAAACTTTGAAACCACGTGGCAGTAACGACCACAGAACCCCCCCCCCCCCTCTATTTACATGAATGGTTTGGTCCATTCGCAACGACCACAGAACCCCCCCCCCCCTCTATTTACATGAAATGGTTTGGTCCAAAGCGAACGGCTTGCGGTGTTTGGTAAAGAAATCGCCATAGCTCGGTAACTACTTGTCCGATTAATTTCAAACCTTGAAAAGGCACATCCTCGGGTCCCCAGCAATATACCTGGCAAGTTTCAAGTATATCGGACCGGTAGTTGTCGAGAAACAGCGGTCACAGACAAACATACACACATACACACATACACACAGAGATTAATGGAATTATAGATAGATACGTATTCACATTTCATTAGTGCATAATTAATAGACCTACTCACTTTCCAATGAAGAATAATTAGTTGACGTAGTACTTACATTTGAATAGTACGTAATTATTAGACGTACACACATTCCAGTGAAACGTAATTGCTGGCCAAAGTACTCACATATCATTAGTACATAATTAATAGATGGACTCACATTGCCTTCGTATGTAATTAATGGACATACTCAGTTCCAATAATTGGTAATTAATAGACATATATTACTCACGTTGCAATTGTGCATAATTAATAGATGTACTCACATTACAATAGCATTACAATACAATACAATTTAATACAATACAATACAATACAATAGCATTACATTACAATAGAGGTACTCGGTACCATTATTACCATGTACCATTGTCATTATCATCATTATTATCATAATCATCAACATTAAAATTGTCATTATCATGATCAATATTGTCATTATTATTTTCATTATAATTACGTACCATTATTATTATTATTATTATTATTATTATTATCATTATCATTATCATTATGTACCATTATCATTATGTACCATTATCATTATTACCCCACACACGTGATGTAAAAAGTGAGGTTAAGCAATTGGTTAATATCCATGTCTGTCCATTTTATCAGTTTATGATCGAGGAACAACTTATTTAAATTGAATATTATATTTTGAACATGAATATGAAGACAAGTTTGGCATTTTATACTCCTTTGGCTCTGAATTAGTCCTGACCGCACATGCGTAGAGAGGGGCGAGATAATATTTTTTGCCTGCCTAGATATCAAACAAAATTGAAAATCATCCCAAACAGGAACTTACTGTTTTTATCCAACTCATAAACCCTCCACCCTCCTCACTCCACCCAACACCCCTCCCAATCACACGAACCCACCATGACACTCTGCATGGGGCCGAAATTATGTATGCCAAGTTTGGTGGCCGTATAATGTTCTGTTATTAAGATATCCAAGATATAAGAGAGCAGACAAACAGAAAAATGGGGTGACAATAAGGGCAACTTTGAGTTTGTGTCATTTTTGCCTGATATTAGATTGGTTAGCAAACACACTGCACATGGAAGAATTTATAACTCAACTGCATTACAACTGCTCGAAACATTTTTTTATTTTTTTATTTTTTTTTTAGGAGCCTGAATCAATATGTCGTGAGCCGTGTCTCCAAGGTCATCGCAAAGTATTGCAAACTGGTGAGCCAGTGTGCTGCTTTGACTGTTTTCCCTGCTCAGATGGAACCTTCTCCAATACAACAGGTGGTGTAATGCAACTGATTTTCTAATGATTGGGAATACCTCGGATATGGTTATTTGGCCTAGTAAAATTCATATTTTTTAACATACTAGTCCCACGACATGTCCCTTTAATGGCCTTCAGAGGAACTGTGGTTTTGTTGCAAGCTCTTGAGGCAGGCTGATGGAAGTGGGAGTAGTTGGTTTGTGAGGTTATGTTTGCCTTCCGGGTTGCGTTACTAGTTCGGCAGTGCCTACTAGAGAGTACTGTTAGAGTCAATATATTCCTATAAGCTTGCCACCAGAAAGCTGAAGGCCCGAACCAAGGCATTGCACACTGGGACTGCATATATTCCCCATTTTGAGCTTTCAAACTCTGATTTTCAACTTCTCGGGCTCAATGCCTTCCTTCCCCCATTCCACCCCAGGTCCCCCATTAAGTAGTTCTTTCCCCATTTCCTCTACTACAGCTATTACCACAGTCAGTACTCTGTCAAACTCTGTTTCTGAGCCTCAAACTCTGTTTCTGTCAAACTCTGTTTCCTCCTCTTAGCCTTTGTTTGTAACACCAGTCTAGGTTTCCCTCATCACCCTTTCTGCATTACCCTTCCTTCCATCCTGATCAAGTCACGAATCAATCTATAGATCGCATTTAATTATTACATTTTCACATCTTCTTTCTTCATTTTTTTCACCCAGTGGACCAATTTTGGTTTTGTGAAAAGGGAATCCCTTTTGGTTTTGTGCTTGACCCTTCCCCCGTGGAGTTAATGAAAGAAGAAAAAAGTGAGACTCAGGGAAAGGATAAAGAAACAATGTGGTTAATGGGAAGACAAATATATGATGTTTTTGTTTTTGTTCATTTTAAGACAGGCGAGGTTTACGTTTTTTGAAGCTGTCCACAATCTCCACGCTATCGAAGTTAAGTAATTGTTCCCATTTGTATTTTTGGCAAAACTGTATTTATTGTACGGTGTGTGTACCTACTTTGAGTCCCGAGGAAGATTCTCGGTGTAAATCGTTCATACCTGTATAAAATGGTCGGTTATTTCATGCCGCGTTTTTTGCGGGCTAGAACTTTGTTTCCTACCTTGAGGCTTTGTTTTTCTCTTAGCGGTCGATTGTAGTCCATTTACTTTCGTTCTCTCAGTTTTTCCCAGTTTTTTCACCCCATACTTCCTTGTTTAAAATGTTAACTCCCAAAAAATAAAATAATACATTTCCTTCTTTGTTCTTATTCGTTCGTTCATTCTTCGACCACGTGTTTCACCCCCATTTCCCCAGATAATTTTCACTGTTTAATTGAAAAATGTTTAAAATTTCCCCTGAAGTTCTGTATTCTGTCGTATATTATAACGATTTTTTCTTCTTCTTCTTTAAAGGGTTGCTTTCGACTTGCTCACCAAATCTCTTTATTTCAAAAAAAAAAAAAATTCAATCTATTTAAGTTCCTCCTTCCTACATTCCCTAAACTCACCTGCACTCCACCCCTCCTCCAGTATTTTCAAACGTATCTCTGACTCGAAGGTCACAAGAAACTCATTTTGCAATAAATGTTCATTTCCCATTAATCATGCAACACTCTCAAATACAAATTCAACCTCCCCACCTAATCTTCCCCATCACCCATCCCTTTCAAATCTCCCCCCTTTCCCCTTCCCTCCTGGACTCCCACCTCACCCCTCCCCTCCTCGACACCTCCTCACCCCTTCCAGACTCCTCCTCACCCCTCCCCTCCTAAACTCCCTCCTCACCCCTCCCCTCCTAAACTCACTCCTCACCCCTCCCCTCCTAAACTCCCTCCTCACCCCTCCAAATCTCCCCATCTCCAATCCCTTTCAAATCCTCCCCTTGCCCCTTCCCTCCTAAACTCCCCCCTCACAAACTTCCCCCTCACCCCTCCCCTCCTAATCTCCCCTATCACTCATCCCTTTCAAATCTCCCCCCTCACCCCTTCCGTCCTAAACTTGCCCCTAACCCCTCCCCTCCTAAACTCTCCCTTCACCCCTCCCCTCCAAACTCCCCCCTCGCTTCTCCTAAACTGACCCCTCCTAAACTCTCCCCTCCCCACTCCCCTCCCCTCCTAAACTCCTCCTGCCCCTCCTAAACTCCCCCCTCGCTCCTCCCCTCCTAAACTCCCACCTCACCCCTCCTCTCCTAAACTCCCTCCTCACCCCTCCCCTCCTAAACTCCCTCTTCACCCCTCCCCTCCCAAACTCCCACCTCAACCCTTCTCCCCTCCCCTTCAAATCTCCCCACCCTCCTTTTTTCTCCAATTCTCCCCTCTGACACCTCCTCCTCAAAGCGTCCTCCCCACTTCTTCTCCCTTCCATCTCTCAACCTCCATCTCCATCTCCATCTCCCCCATCCTTCTTTCTTGCTCTGCCCCCCCCCCCCCCCAACAACACTTCACTGTGCCTCACCCAATCACCACCAAACCTTTTGTCCGCCCCATCCTTCCCTTTCTCCTAGCTATTCTGAAATCGCTGACACACTTTCAACAGCTCTCCCTACCTCTTCCTCCCCTTCCACATCTTACCGTACCCCCCCCCCCCCTGTTCAGTATCCGATGCTCCCGCTTCCTCTTCATTAACGGTATGGACCTCAAACATCCGGGGCCTTCGCTCAAACTTGACTGATCTCTCCATACAGGTTGCTTCTGACAAACCAGACTTGATCTGCTTAACAGAAACTTTCCTCCTTCATTATGTCTCTGATTCCTTAACTCCTCCTGGAGGTGGGGTTGCTATATTTATCAAAAACTCTCGTCCTCACTCTCCCTGCACTGCCCTCTCTCCACCTCACACCCAGGAGTACCTCTGGCAACGGCTTCCCCATCGCTCACACCTTTTGTTCATATGTGTGTTGTACCGTCCACCAAACAGTGATGACTCTATCTACATCTCACTGTCTGATATGGACCAACTTCTATCCACTCATCTCAACTCTCTTTTCCTCATATGTGGCGATTTCAATTCTCACCATGCCAGTTGGCTGGGTGACGGTACCTCTCTCACCAGCCATGGCTCCTCAGCAAAGAACTTCTGCGACTCATTGGGACTGACACAATCTGTTAATTTCCCGACCCGGATATCAGTCAACGGAGCATCTTCTCTTCTAGACTTGGTTATGACAAACTTCCCTGCAAATGTCTGCTGCTCTTCTTCTGCTCCAATCGGCTCCAATCGGCTCATCTGATCATGTGTTTGTTAAAGTGCACATCTCTCAGACTATTCTCAGAGAGCCTCCTCAGCGTCGTCGTGTCTGGCATTTCACTCAGGCCAATTGGCACGGTCTTCAAGCAGCCATCAATCATCTGGACTGGTTTCCCATGTCTACCGCCTCTGACATCAATTCATCCTGGGAATTCTTCCAATGTAAATTGCTCTCTCTCATGCACAGATTTATCCCATCTCGTCTTCAGTTGTCATACCCTACCTCCCGTCCATGGTACTCAGAATCTAGTGGTGAGGCAGTTGCCCAAAAACAACTTGCCTTCGCCTCCTGGAAAGCAAATCCAATGGAAGGAAATCTCATTTCCTTTCACAAAGCCGAAAACAAGTGTGTGTCCACCCTCAGGAGAGCCAGGAAACTATCACTCCACTCTCAAGACCGAACTCTCAAACCTGGCTCCCTCTTCCAAATTGTGGTGGAGTCTGGTCTATTCTGTTTCTGGTGTTTGTTCCCCCTCCATCCCCTCCCTTACCTCAAACGGCTACACAGCTGACTCGGCACGTGAAAAAGCTGAACGCCTCAACTCTGCGTTTGCTTCAAAATCTTGTGTCCCAAACCCATCCCTCTCTGTACCCACCGTACCCAGTCATACCCAGCTGCTCTTGGACTCTGTGTCCTTTTCTCCTGACAAGATGGAGAAGTTTCTGTCAATCCTCGAATCTGATTCTGCAACTGCACCAGACGGCATCAGCCCACGTGTCCTAAAATCCTGATCTGCCGCTCTTTCACTCCCTCTCTGTTATCTTCACCCTCTCTTTTGCTCAAGGTCATCTGCCATCAGCTTGGAAATCAGCCAACATCACCGCTTTACACAAAAATGGTGCAAAACCAGATTCTTGCAACTACAGACCAATCAGCCTTCTCCCAATTATCAGCAAAGTCATGGAATCCATCATTGCTTCGGATATAAAATCTTTCCTCTTCTCCAATGGCTTGATCTCTGATCATCAATTTGGTTTCAGACCAGGTCACTGTACTCTGGACATGCTGCTTCTGCTGTCTCAACAATGGATGGAGGTCCTCAATGCCAAACAGGAAATTAGAGCTGTCTCCCTTGACATAATCACGTGCCTTCGATACGGTATGGCACCCCGCTCTGCTCACCAAACTCTCTTCCTATGGTATCCATGGAAATCTCCATGCATGGCTTGCGGACTTCCTCTCAAGTCGTAGTCAACGTGTGGTCCTGAATGGATATCTCTCATCTCCCCTTCCTGTTCAGGCTGGAGTTCCCCAAGGCAGTATTCTGGGCCCTGTGCTTTTTCTGGTCTTCATCAATGATCTCTCTGACTCTCTTGAAAATCCTCTCTATCTCTTTGCTGATGACTCCACTCTCTGCCACTCCATTCCTCATCCCTCAGATCGGCAGTCTGCAGCCTCCTCACTCTCTGCAGACCTGGACAAAATCAGACTGGTCAAATAAGTCGAACATGTCTTTCAATCCTCCTAACAAATCTCACACTCTTACTATGTCTCTCCGAAAAGACCGACTGGACAACCCTCCCATCTACTTTCTGAACAATCCTCTCCCAGAAGTTCTGTCACTCAAGCTTTTGGGTCTCACTATCTGCCATGATCTTTCCTGGGAAAACCACATTTCCAATCTGGCCTCCAAAGGCAGTCGCCGGCTGGGTATCCTCCATCGTGCAAAGTCCTTCCTTGGTTCACGATGTCTATACAGATAGAAGTTGTGCAAGGTTCTGTGAAGCATTCCTCCTTTCCCTCATTCGTTGTTTGTAGGCTTCCTATTACTGTTGTTCCATCAGGTCAGCACCGTCCTTAAGGTTGCACTTCGAATAATTCAGATTTTGTTTGAGGAGCTCCTATTCGTAATGCAAGATGTTAAAACCCAGAAGGTTTGTATCCCAGAAGAGGAAATCAGTCTTTATCCTTTCCTTATATCTGAGTGTGAGTCTGAGCAATATTGACCTTATAGTTGACCAAAGAGAATGCATGGACTGTAGCAAATCTGGAGTCTTCCATCTGAAGAATGTGGCCCACCAATCTAAGTTTGTGGTAATAGAGAAGGATGTAGATCGTGTACATTTTAGTATGTTGCAGGATCTGGATATTTGGAACTTTATCATTCCAGTTGATGCTTCGGATTTTCCTGGGGTAGCGGAGGTTGAATGCATTGAGACTCTTTTCTTGGTTTGCATACATTGCCCAGCATTCACAGCCATAGAACAAAGTACCTATGCACAGGCCTTTGTTATCACAGATATATTTGCTTAAATTGCCAGGTGTTTATTCTTCAACACAAGATTGGTCAGTCTCCAAAGGTGGTGGCTGCCTTGCTAATACTGCTGTCAATTTCAAGGCTGAAGGACAGATCGTGGGACAGATTTGAGCCCAGGCAGCAAAAATAGTCCACTGTATCAAGCAGATTGTTGTTGATGTATATCTGTGGTTGCGAGGAAGACCGTTGTGACATGATAACTGTTTTCTTGACGCTTATTACCACACCAAAGTCCTTTCAGACATCAGAGAATTTGGTGCTGAGCTGTTAGAGATAAGCAGAATGGCTAACTTGGCCAGCATCATTAGCAAACAAAAGTTCATGGATAGACAGTTGTCCGATCTTGGTTTTGACTCTGAAGTGAGACAGCTTTAAATTGCCACCATAAGTTTGGGATTCAACCAGTACACCACAGGGGTTATTATCAAATCCATGGTGTGCATAAAGAAGAAGATGTCGATCTCAAAGAAAATGCTGATGTCTGTAGAAAAGAGAAAGAGCCAACTTTGCGGTGTAATATTATCAGGTCTAGTTTTGAGGTCACATTGGAAGAGTTGATAAGTCGGATTATTACTTTTAGATTATTAGTAATAATTCGATTATTAGATTAGTGAAGGAGGAAAAAATAAGTAGGATTACGGATTACTTTGGATTCAATTCTGTCCAGTAAATATGTGGAGCTAGAACCGCCCCAGATGTGAGAGCAGTACTCTATACAAGGAAGAATCAGTCCTTTATATAGTTGAAGCAATGTTGAGAGGAGAAGAATCTTCAACATCTGAACAGCACTCCTAGTTTATTTGAGGCAGATTTAGCTATTTGTGTAATGTGTGGATTCCAGCATAAATTTGATGTTAGTGAAATACCTAGTAGGTTTATTGTAGCACCCGGTGTAATTGGGGAGCTTTCAAAGGAGACTGGAGAGTTGAGAGGAATTTCAGAGAGATGGGGAAAAAAATAAGTTTTAGAACCATTAGACTTAACCCGATTACATTTTCCCCACTTGGAAATCTTATCCAAATCCGAATTTAAAGAAGTGGCTGTGATCAAACGACATGTAGATAGAGCGAGGGAAGATGGGGCAGATGGGAAAAACATGGAGGAATGTAATGTCGAGTCATCAGCATACGAGTGCATTTGGTTGTTTGTAGAAGAAATAAGGTCATTGATAAAAAGAAGGAAGAGAGTTGGAGACAGGGCAGAACCCCGAGGGACCCCGCTGGTGACAAGGAAGGAGGGAGATGTTGAACCATCAACAATTACAGAGATAGAGCAGTTGGAGAGAAAGCTTGATATGAGAGTAGAGTGAAAGAAGAAAGCCGAAAGAGGGAAGCTTGGATATCAGACCCCGATGCCAAACACAGTCAAAGGCTTTTGAGATATCAAGGCCAACAACAAAGGATTCCACAAAGTCTCAAAGAAGAGGCCCAGACATTCTTCATGTAATGATATCACCGCTCTGCGAAAGAAAGGATCTTGCCTTGCGAAAGCCATATTAATGGTCAGATAGAAGACTCGGATTCAAGATGCTTGAGGAAATGGAAATTGAGAAGACATTCAAAGACTTTGGAAATAGTGGATGTCAGAGCAATAGGCCCAAAGTTGGAAGGGTTTGGGAGGGTTTGAACGATCACCCTTCTTTAATTCTTTAAAATACGCTGTACTAGAGCATGTTTCCAGGAAAGAGGAACAGTTTGGGTTTTTAAGCAAAAACTAAACAAAACAGCAAGCACGGGTGCAAGTTCTGAAGCACACTTCTTCAAAACACAAGGAGGAATGTCATCTTGTCTGTATGCCTTGCTTGTGTATGTATATGATATGCTTGTACATGATAAAAATGCGCACCTATTGCTTTCCAACTGTAATAAGTCGTAGGGATAATAGAAGAGGCTTGACTCGATTGAAATCATTCAAGTAGGCTTTACTCCGCAATAACTGAGCAACATGTAACAACAGATGTAAATATTGGCCCGTCCCATTTGACAAGCATAATAATGCAACAAGCATAACAATACAACACACATAATAATTAATAGGTATAGAGTAATTATCACACACGTCTCCAGTAGCTATCTTGAAAATCGTAATGATTATGGGTAATGGGGGGGACCCTGAAATTTATAGCCCGTGACGTTGTTGTTGTTGTTGTTGTTGTTGTTGTTAAAAATGGAGGGCGAGGGCTTATAGAACACGGGATTTGAATGACAATCTATGACACCAACATAGTGGATTTGGTTCTAGTGGACATCCACGACATGGGTTGCCATCAGCAAGAATTACAATTCTCATCTAACCGGGGTGCTATATAGACTGAGCAAGGGGGTTTGAAATCGGAGATTTCTTCTCCTATGAGGGTTGCCATTCAAGGCTATTGAGCCCAGAAAATTCTGGTTTTTAGGTGTAGGAGACCCACCACTCACACCTATAACTTCATTTTAAAATTGAGTCGACTTTATTTTGAAACTGGGTCGGCCAAGCAGTAGGAGTTTGGTTCGGAAAATCTAATTGAGACACTAACCATGTGGGACCTTTTGGGAGAGGAGCACTCATTTTCCATCTCCATCCTGGTATTCCGAACCATTTGACACCAAATCTTTTTTTCGTAAATATTACATAACAATGAACCACTACTTTAAAAAGGTGGAGGGCAAAATGGGCTTGAACAGATGTAAGAAGGCCTGTCTATCATAGCAATGAGTGAGGAAAGTGAGAAAGCTTGAACTTAGTAACTTAATCTTGCTCGAACATGAGTCTATATTTTGCATACCAAAATGGTAATGGTTAGGTGGACAAGCAAGACTATCTGAGGTTTGAAAGGCAACGATGGTGGGAAGAAGAGCGTGTTCCAGACTGGATAAAAATCAAGAATAGAGAAATTTATTGTGGTTTGCAAGATGGTCCTTATTGACCTCTTCATGTACATTTTACTTTGTATTATCACAGAAGCCTTCAAATTTGAATAATTGATTGTCTTTTTACAGGAATCTATCCTCCCTTTTCCCATTGAAACAATGCCCCCACATTCACGGATTCGACATTCGTGGCATTTTCCAAGAGCATATCCAACGCGAATGTGGGAGTCTGACTGTATTTGTTTAACCTCCATGACTCTTGCAATACTCTGTAAAATATAATGTCTAGGAAGGGTTTAGTAAGAGTAAATAAAATGAGAATAAAAGAGAAATTACATCATGTATTAACAAATACTTCAATGAAATTTGCAAGACAATCGGATTCACATTCTATTATTCAACATTCTTTGCTCTTTCTTCAAAAAAGATTCTCAAGATTGTCATCCTTGCCCGATGTACACCTGGTCAAATGAGCAGCGGAGTGACTGTGTCCCGATGTTAACAGAGTACTTATCATTTTCTGACCCACTTGGTCTTGCACTCTTGGCAATTATTCTTCTGAGTGTATTGATAACTGCAATCATAATGTCGCTCATGTTTTGCCCCCGGCAGTTCTATAAAATACAGACAAAAAATGTTTCTTTGAACATCACACTGCTTCTTGCATTAACTGGATGTTTCATTTCAAGTGTTTTATTTCTGGGAAAGCCAAGAGACTTGGTGTGCCAGGTGCGAATGGCTGTCACTCTTACTTTCCTTGCCATTCACATGGTATGTCTGCTTACTTTGACTGTCCAAGGAATCACCAACTTGCAAGGTTAATCTTTTCATTCTGACATCAAACGTGCTTATAAGAGTGGGTGAAATTGTTGATTTGTCAAATATATTGCATCTGTCTTCATGAATTAAACAAGAATGACCGCACTGTAGTCACAACCTGCGACAAAATATGGTAACGTGCCAATTGGGAAACACGTATTTAAAGCACTCATAAAACATGAGCAGCACGATTTAGAAACACACATTTAATGCGCTATTAAACATTAACTCGACACCTCTCATCCATGATGACTGGCAGATGGCTCAAACACATTTTCTTGCCTTTTAAAGAGTTTATTTTGTCAACAAAAGTACAGGAAAGAGGGTAGACAAGACACTATCATAAATGGTATGAACCAAGTGAATCAAAAGACACAAATAGGTAAATGGGAGAATGTTAACTGTAATCTGCTACATAGATGAGAAATAAACCTCAAAATATAACCCACTGTAAGCATCACAGATCACACTTATACAAGTTAAGAATGCAGGCAGAACTTAGCTTTGTCTACGATGGATGCGCAAGGAGGACGCAGGACTCAATGTAGCCCGCTTTGGAAACCAGGTGCAAGACGAGAGCCAGTGACAAGGTTGGTCCAAAGATTAAGAAAAACGAGTAACATCAAATCATCATCAAATCAGCACACATGTGACGAGTAACATCAAAGAAGCAGAAAGCCAAACAGTGAATGATGATTTGCTTTTCCTCCTTCCATACAAGGTCTCCTCTTCCTCCTAGTCTGAGTTCTGTTCTTCTTCCTGGGTGGATTTCTCTTCTTCCTCTTGGGTGGAGTCCTGTTCTGGGCCGTTCCACCCAAAGGGTGGAATAGAGAGCATACCTCCGTGAGGTGAACACCCAAAGGGTGGAACCAAAAGAATATCCACAATCTTTAATTCACAGTCATACAGTGTAGTATGCTGCCATGACTGGCACACACTGGCCAGACAAATAGTGACGGCCTTGTAGCACACATGTGACTCATTTATGTGTTTCTGTGAAGGGAAGACCTCACCTCTTTCTGCCCACAAACAAGAGGTGTTTACACATACAAAATTAATCTGTCTACCCTGTCTATAAGTTACATACGTAAATGTAATTTACCAATTGCATATACAACTGGAACGGCACTCAATAGAGAGCATACCCCCGCCAGGTGAACAGTTTACGTTTTGTATCCCAGAGTAGACCAGAAAATCACAATACAGAATCATATTTAATCAAAATCATCCGTCCACAACTTTTTGAGATATCCTGATTTGTATCGTTTTTGGCCCGATCTGCTAATGGTGAAGAATCGCTTAAAAATTTATACTAGCTGGATCCGGATCCGGATCTTCACCAAAATTGAATCGATTCTTCCTTGTCACTCACCCAACCTGTCTACAAAGTTTCGCCCAAATCCATCCATAACGTTTTAAGATATCCTGCTATGTATCGTTTTTGTCCCTGCCTCCCAATGGTGAAGAATCATTTAAAAATTCTACCAGCCGTGTCTGAATCCAGATCTTCACCGAAATCTAATAATTTCGTCCTTGTCACCTACGCCACCTGTCTGCCAAATTTCGTCCGAATCCGTCTACAACATTTTGAGATATTTTGTTCACAACAAACGGACAAACAGACAGGGGTGAAAACATAACCACCATCGACATTTGGGCGGAGGTATATTACCTCCTCAGCGTCACGTGTAACAAAACGACTTACTCTGATCTGAACCCTGCTACATGGCAATATGTAACCTACTCAAAACATACGCACCATACTACACAACACAACACAACATGCATTTTAAAGGCCATTTTCCCTACTAGAGCGGGGGTTAGCCTTGCGGTCCCCATGACAATCTTCTCCATTTTGCCCTATTTTCTGCATCTCTCCTTGTTAACCCCCTTGCCCGCATTTCTTCTTCCACCATCTTTAGCCAAGTCTTTCTCGGTCTTCCCCGTCCTCTACTTCCTTCTACATTCATTTCCATCACTCTTCTCAACCAGTCACTTTCATCCTTCCTCAACACATAACTAAACCATCTCAACCTGTTCCTCTTCACAGCATCAATCACATGCTCTATTCCCATCATCTTTCGCAATTCATCATTTGTCTTCCTCTCAACGATACTCCGCACATCCGTCGAACCATTCGCATTTCCACCCTTTCCAACCTTCGTTGGTGCTCTCCGTTCATTACCCATGCCTCGCTCCCATAAATCATAACACTTCTCACACATGCAGCATACACCTTTCCCTTCAGCTTCAACGACACTCCCCTCATCATCAGCACGCCACTCAGTTCCCGAAACTTCTTCCATGCACATCTCACTCTAGCAACCGTTGCCGAGTCTGATCCACCTTCTCCATTCAGCATGTCTCCGAGGTAGCAAAATGTTTTCACACCTTCCAGCTTCACGCCGTCTCCAAGATAAAACTCAACATTTCCTCCATCTGCAGCTCCCTCTGTGCACACCTTACATTTGAATGTAGCTGCCACACTGGTTAATGACCCTCTCATACCACTACATTTTTGAAGAACCCACTCAGCGCACATTGTACATTGAATGGAGTTCACTCTAACACCCTTCCAACACACAGCACAGGGCCACTTCCCAGTTCTTTCCACCTCACCACATGCTTTACCACTTTCCATCACCTTCATCTTTCCGATATTCACCTTCAGACCTTTTGTCTCCATACATTCCTTCCACTTGTTCATCTTTTCCTTCAGTCCATCCATACTTTCTGCAATCAACACCAGATCATCTGTATACAACAACTCCCACGGTAAACCCTTCTTTACGTTCTGCGCCAGCACCTCCATCACAGCTACAAATAGTAGTGGAATTAGTACCGACCCCTGATGCACTCCCACCTTCACCTCAAACTCACCACTGTCCCCGTCCTTCGTCCTTACAGCTGTGCGCGCTCTTTTGTACATTGCCATCACTACTCTGATCAACCATTCCTCCACTCCTAACTTCCTCAATGCCCATGTCAATACTTTGCGTGGAACCCTATCGAATGCTTTCTCCAGATCAACAAACCCAAGAAACAATTTCTTCCTCTTCTCCATGTACTTCTCCTGCAACTGCCTCACAATGAAAAGCGCGTCTGTCGTTCCTCTTCCTGGCATAAATCCAAACTGCATTTCGTCGATCTTCACTTTCTTCCTTATCCTCCTCTCCAACACCCTTTCCAATCCCTTCATTCCATGCTCCAATAATTTTATCGCTCGGTACGAGCCACACTCCAGAGGGTCACCTTTCCCCTTGTATAGAGGGACGAGGGTACTCAGTTCCCAAACCACTGGAATGCGGCCTTCTTTCACCACCAGATTACAGATCTCTGGCATTCTCTTCACACCCCAACTTCCTGCTGCCTTCAACATATCTCCCACAACTCCCGTCGTCCCTCCGCTTTTCTACCCTTCATTGCTTTTATCGCTTCCTCAACGTCCTTCTCAGTTATCTTCTCTGCCGGTCCTAAAACTGGGTTACTCTCTATGTTGCCATCCCATTAATTCTCTGTATTCAACAGCATTTACATATATCTTTTCCATCTTCCTTTAATTCCATCTGGGTCGACAACGATTTGTCCCACTTCATCCTTCAAGCAACTCACCCCCATCACATCACACCTCTCTTTTGCTATCTGCTTTGCAATCCTGAATACTGCTTTCTGACCCACTTCCGAATCCAAGCGTTCTCCGAACATTTTCTTACATGCCTCCTGCGCCTTTGCTACCTCTTTCTTTGCAACCTTCCTGGCTGCCTTATAACTTTCATGCTCTGCTGTTTCTGCTCCCGTACCCTTCGCCTTCTGCCACGCCTTGACCTTCTTCCTCTTCTCGTCAATCCTCTTTCCAACTTCATCATCCCACCACCATGTTTCCAAGTGCCTCGGTGGTCCTTTTGTCCATCCACATACCTCACCAACGGCTCCCAACAGACTAGCTTTCATTGACATTCAACCACTTTCAAGCTCAACCACATCATCCTCGACCCTACTCAGCCTCTCTTTTAATGCCTCCCTTACTGTCACCTCTTTCAACCTCCACACCTTCATTCTCGGTTGGTACTTCACCCACCGAGCTCTCCTCGCACCTTTCACCCTTATGTCGCAGACAACCAAGTGGTGCTGTGAAACAGCCTCCTCCCCCGGGATCACCTTTGTGTCCCGGAGGTGCCCCCTATCTCGCCTACGCACCATCAGGTAGTCAACAGTTGTCGTCGACCCACCTGACGTGTATGTAACAAGCTTATTATCCTCTTTCTGGAACTGAGTGTTACAAATCAACAAATCAGCTCCATCAGCAAACTCCAAAATCCTTTCACCTTCTCCATTTCTCACACCATATCCGTAACCCCCATGAACTCCCTCAAAACCATCCATACTCCTTCCCACATGTCCATTTAGGTCTCCTCCTACCACAACAACTTCCTCATATTTCATGTTTTCCATCAGCTTCTCTATCGCACACCAGAACTTGTCCTTCTCTTCATCGCTTCGACCAACCTGCAGAGCATATCCCGAGATGACGTTCACCAAGAGCTTTCCAATCATCATTTTCACCATCATCAACCTGTCACTCACTCTAGTCACACTCACCACACTGTCTACAAACTCCTCAGAAAACAGGACACCAACACCATTCACGCCCTCCGGGCACCCTTGCCACACAAACTTGTATTTCTGTCCCTGCCTACCCTTCACCATTCTCACACCACTTCCCTTCCATCTCGTCTCTTGAACACAACATATGTCCACTCTTCTTCTGACCAATACTTCCACCACTTCTCTTGCTCTCCCTGTCATTGTCCCTACATTCCATGTCCCAAACCTCAGAAACTGATCTCCACTTCGGGCTGTACCCTGCCCATTGTAGTTGTAATTGTCATGGTTCTCTTTTTGAGGCAATGTTTTTATGGCCGGATGCCCTTCCTGGCGCCAACCCTCTTAGTCGTCTCTTATGGCACGCAGGGATACGGTTTACCTATTCTAAATCCAGGGTACACACTGGGAAACGTTTAAAACATGGAAATTCTTGGGGGGGGGGGGGGGCGGCGTCAGCATCACGGCTGCGGTTTAAACATATTTAAATAATATTTAAACAAAACCATGAAAAACAATCTGGGAAAAGTCTCGAAGTGAGAACGTGGATTTGAGAAAGCAGGAGCAGAGGTGGAAGAAAAACGAGATATAGGGGGTGGGGCACAAGTCGAGACGAGGAGGAGAGCGAACAAGCACGTGTCTGGGAGGAGAGAAAGAATTAATATAAAAAATTTTGTTTGTTTATTTGTTTGTTCTGTTTTCAAAACGCTGGACAAATGGTAAGATGTTCGTGAGAGGTAGGGGGGAGAAAAGAAAATCAAATTTATGCACCATACTACAATTACCACAATCGAGCTCTGGATTCCAATGCACTTCCATCTTTCAATATAAATATTTTAGACGACATTGTCTCAGCCCAAAGAAAATGCCATATGTTCGGTTATCAAACTGACAGTGGGGATGTGGGGAACAGATGGATACAGAAGATTTTGGATGAATTATTCAAAAAATGAGTGAGAGAGAAGCTTGCAGTTAATTCGATGAGATGTGGGAAGGGTTTACATGAAAAGAAGGGATGGACAATTTACGGACACATTAAAGCCCAAAAGGGAAGCATGGGATTATCGTGCCTCAGGTACAAGGTTCTCCAGAAATGTAAAAAGAGGAAGAAAAAAATGTTGGTGAGCACTAAACCTGTATTTTTTAAGATTAACCAGGAGAAGGTTATGAGAAGAATGTGTGTCATGACGATCTGGGTATGGGTAGCTTTGTCAGCCATGAGATGTTCACATTTCCCAAGGAAGTGCTAAGCATGAAGGATGGTGCGCAGCTTAAGCTAGATTAGGAAAGCTCACTTGAAAATGTCTGTCCAGGTAACATCATGGCTGATGGTATAAGGCCCACAAATGTGAGGGACTGAGCTTCTTCCAAGGGCTGGTCACAGAACTACATACTGTAGTTGGGTTAGATCATCAATCTTTCCAAAGAGACACATGAGACATTAATGGGGCAACTGAGAAGAAACCCACTGTGACCAGTGTCTTTTGGGATTAAGTATCCTTCAAATATTGTCATGTACCAGACTTTCAGATATTAGCTCAATGTACTGTATTTACTCATTTACTCTGGTATACCCTATGTATACTTTTTATCCCGTGCACGTGAAGCGAAAAGCAGGCTTAAGCAATAATTGGTTCATGGGTGTCCGTCTGTCTGTCTGTCTGTCTTATCAGTTTATGACTGAGGAACAACATGTGTAAATTGAATGTTATATTTTGAACATGAATCGTAACATGAATCAGAAGACAAATCTGGTGTTTTACAATACTTTGTCTCTGAATTTGTGTCGATTGCACATGTACAGAGAGGAGTGAGATAATTTGTTTACTCTGTCTGCCCGGCTGGCAGTCAAACAAAATTTAAAATCATTCCAAACAGGAAACTTACTGTTTTAACGTCATCATAACGGATACAAACACCCCTTCCCCTTCCCTACACCCCTTCCCTACACCACCCCCTCCCCTTCCCTCCTCCCCCTCCCTCCCGCTCCCCCTCCCTTTCCCCCCTCCCCCTCCCCCTACCCTTCCCACTCCCTTCTCCCTCCACCCTACCCTCTCCCCTTCCCCACTCCCCTTTCCCGTCCTCTCCCCCTCCCCTCCCCTCCCCCTCCCTTTTCCCCATGCCCCTCACTTTTTCCCCCTACCCCTCCCCTTCCCTACATTCCATACACCCCTTCCCTACATGCCTTCCCCTTCCCCTTCGCTTCCCCTTCCCTATTCGCTGAATTAATGCCAGGGGGGTTGACTCAGCCTGTCATCCTTCCGAGGTCGGCTAATTGAGTACCAGTTCACTGGTAATTCCCTGTTTGTTGTAAAAGGCGACAAAAAGGGTTGGCGGCAGGAAGGGCATCCGGCCGTAAAACATTGCTTCAAAAAGGGGACCGAAAAACAACAACAACCACGGTCCCCGAAAAAGGCCAACCCCCGAAAAGGCCCGCTTTGCGGGGAAAAATGGCCTCTAAAGGTGTTTTTTTTATTTTTTATAACGGATACAAACAACAGCCATGTAGAACTAATGCAACGTGTTAGATGGGGTGGTGTAATAGACGCTATATAAAACGGCGGTAAAACCCAAAATTAATTTATTTATACAACTTTTACGATCTTTATTTTATTTAAATTGAATTATATAGTTGAACACTGTAGAACACAAATCGTCTCTCATAATACTTCCACGAACCTCCATTTTTGCAGTAATTGGACATGTTGTATAGGATGGTGTATAATGGTGTATAACACATTAACAATGTTGCAATCGCGCTAAACTTCCAGATTTCTTTTAACGATCTTTAAAATCGTTTTATTAAAATTTAAGTATTCTCGAGATCGCCTTGACGTCACTGCCACGTGATTACGTAACCGATTGCCATTTTGACAAATGGGAAAATAAATGCTCTGCGAAGGGGAATGCACGCACGACTGCCAGAAGTGAGCAAGTGTAGCAAGTCTATTGAATCACCGTGTAAACTGAAGTCGTTTATCTACATCTCATCATTAAATTTTGTGGGATTTTTTTGGAATTTGTACCAATTTGGCAGTCATGTCTTATCCATATATTAAAAAACTTGCCAGGCTCAGTTTTGGGCAAGGTATCGCGTGAAATTGGGGTTCATCGTACTTGATTAATGTCCATATCAGCACTACGCTGATGCCTGGAGTAACAATCGACACTGGCCACTGGCCAAGGATAGAGTATCCCAACGTGTACAGCTATACCTAGTCAAAATGCCATGATAGATCCGTAAATCTATTTCCATTAGGACAGCTATTACTTACATTTTAATATATGCCTGGTGTTGACTTAGTGGTTAGGGTGCTGGCTTGAGATCCTAGGAACCTGGGTTGGAATCCTGGTCGATCACTGAATTAACACCAGGGGGTAGACAAAACGTGTCATCCTTCCGAGGTCGGCAAATTGAGGCAAATTAAGTACTAGTTCACTGGTTATTCCCTGTGTGTCGCAAGAGGCGACCAACAGGGTTGGTGGCAGGAAGGGCATCCGGCCATAAAACATTGCTTCAAAAAGGGGACCACAGTGCCGGAAAAAGGCCAACCTGCTCTGCGGGGGAACATGGCCTCTAAAGGTGGCTCCTTAGCATAGACCACCAATTGATAAATTAACGCAGTTGTATTCATTGTCGTAGTAGTTGTACTCATAGTAGTTGGTACTACTAAGGGGTTTTTTTATTTATTGCAGGTGAACCTCAGTATCGGTATTCAATACACCAACGACCAAGTTGCACGGGACTTTATATTTTACCTCAAATTTCACTCTGTTTGGCTTTGGTGATTGTGGATAAACCTCAAGTTTTCAAGAATGTGGAGGCTCGAGTGGGAATGATTGTGTTGGAATGTTCTGGAACATCACTATGGACCATATGTGCATTGGCTTATTTAGGAACTCTGGCAGGAGTATGCCTCTGTCTTTCTATTAAAGCAAATACTTCAACTTCGCAGAACAATGAGATGAAGTTGATATCATTTGATATAATATTTGGCTTCATGGTGGGCCTGGCATTTATCCCAGCTTATTACAGCACCCAAGGGAAGTTTTTAGTTGTGATCCAGGCATTTGCTGTAATTGCCATAGCTTACGGTACACTCGGCTGTGTATTTTTCCCCAAATTATATTCGACTCTAAAGAGATCATGGCAGAATTGTAAAACACACTTCTGATGTATAACACAGCCATAATCTCATTGGAAGTGACTTCCCATGGTGGCACTCTCATAATCGGATTAATATTTGTTTGCGGATGAATAGAAAATAATGTATGAAGTTGAGTGCACAGTATTGCCAAAAATCCAGGAAAACATTACTGAAATAATTATTTGGTGGATGATGATGAAATTTCTGTTTCTCACGAGCTTGAATAACATTGACTTTTACAATTCCCTTGGAAGGACCAACTCAAAAATAAAGTTTAAATTGATACATTTAATATGTCTCTCATGCATCAGTTCTAACCACATCGAGCATGCACATTATACACTTGATTGATATTACAACTACAGTTGGTTATCCAGTGTGTTATATATGAAACAGAAGAGAGAAATGTATTGTTGGGCCATCTTCAAAAAAAAAAAAAAATACTACTGACTCCATGTATTCAAAATCTAAAGGTTATTTCCATGAAAGAAAGAAGTCCTCTTCCCCAATTGGCTCATCTGATCACGTGCTTGTGAAGGTGAACATCTCTTTGGCCATTTTCAGAGAACAGCCTCAGCACCGGCGAGTCTGGAAGTTCACTCAGGCAAACTGGCAGGAACTGCAATCAGCCATCTCACTTCAGGACTGTTCTCCTATATTAGGCCATAGGGCATGCAGTATATATGCGCTTAATTTTCAATTTTCGTGCAACAACGATGGGGGCAACTTAAAACTTTAATGGGTTTGTAGGAAATGTGTCACTGATTAAGAATATCCATGTCCCCACGCACAAGGCGTGCTCAGAAATTTATAACGAGCAGTTGATGAAAATGCATATTAACAAATGGTACATGAAGTGTATGATGGCTTCCTGGCTTTTTAATCAGATTGTTCAGTGAACATGTTATTATCTGTTGGGCGTCATAAATTAATAACGTGCATTTATAATAATAATAATAATAATACTAAGAGTATTAATGACTAACCTTACAATATAACTTTTACCAGTTATAGTATTACGTTTGTACTTGCTTGAGTGGCAAATTATGCACTCCTCTGGAAACATGCCGTTTTCTCCACTCTCGTTGGCTGCCCTTGCCATCTGAACGACGCACACGCTTTTGGCTTGGCTGTCCTCCGTGTAAGTCACTTGGTTGGTTATCCAGTACGTTCATGTCTGTTCCTGTATTTGCATTGATGGAATGATAGAAGATGCAAAGACAACCAAAGAGAATGCAATTAGATTGCTTATTTATTTAAAATGTAACGTTACAATATTAAATAATAGATATTGTGTTGTAAAATTTTATCTCCAAACACCTCTTTTTGTAGCCAGAATATAGTATAAATGCCTTTTATTAGACAGGCATTTAGGAAGTCACCATTTTCCATAACTTTCTGGAAAACTGGATGAAATTAGATGAACTGGTCTTTGTGTTGTGTAATATCTCCCAATAAATCTTTTCATTCTCACCTTTGCTTACAATACAAGCCAGCATGCTATAGGAAGGGCGGACATAAGTAATTTTTGCGCATTTGTGAGAGAGGGACCAGCGATGCTGGTTAAAACGACATTATTTCCAAGTTTGTTTATGTAGGATTTCTTTGTAACCAAGCGAATATTTCCTCACTTTTTTTTCCATGAAATTTATACTTACAATCTATCTATAATTCCATTAATCTCTGTGTGTATGTGTGTATGTGTGTATGTGTGTATGTGTGTATGTGTGTATGTGTGTTTGTATGTTTGTCTGTGACCGCTGTTTCTCGACAACCACGGGTCCGATATACTTTAAACTTGCCAGGTATATTGCTGGGGACCCGAGGATGTGCCTTTTCAAGGTTTGAAATTAATCGGACAAGTACTTACCGAGCTATGGCGATTTAGCCGTTCGCCGTTCGCTTTGGCGTTGCGAATGGACCAAACCATTGCATGTAAATAGAGGGGGGGGGTTCTGTGGTCGTTGCGAATGGACCAAACCATTCATGTAAATAGAGGGGGGGGGGGGGGTTCTGTGGTCGTTACTGCCACGTGGTTTCAAAGTTTTTTTTTGTTGTTGTTGTTTGCACGCATGTTTTTTTGCACCCACGTACGGGCACGCCCTAGGATGTTTACACACACACACCCCTACACAAATTTTTTTTTTTTTTTTTTTTTGGCAAGGAACGGGCACCCACGTACGGGCACGTCCTAGCTTATATATAGTACGGGCATGCCCTAGTATCATAAAAGTATATATAGCCTCACTATAGAGGCTACAAAGAGATATGAAAAGGATTTGAAGGAAACACACTTGTATACTCGATCTTGTATACAAAAAAAAAAAAAAAAAAAAAAAAGGCTGTTGTATGCACCTGCTTTGCTGATCCCCAGTTAACAGATTTACAAAAGTTCCTGTAGTCTATGTCCGCCCCCTCCAATAATGGCTTTAAGTTTAATATCAAATCATTGACATTTATAATTCCCTGAATAACCATGATTCCAAAATTACAGTAAAATTGTTCTACTACAGCAAGTTGAACAAGATACAAAGTCACTAACTTAGTCTTCCACCAAATAATCATCATCATTCACATGTCCAATCTAACGTTACATAAGTTAATTTTAAAGTCATTCTCAATGCATGGTGCATGAGTTTACACATATCTTGTCCTTGAGAAGTAGATTTCTTTGCAAATGACTTCTCTTTTCTTTTGATTTTACTGATGTCACAGAAGCGCTTGTAGCAATTGTAGTGGTAGCCGATGTTACTCGACGGCGAGGGCTGAGCCGCAATGCATGTAGCAGTATCGTGAAAATCAATACCAAGCTTTGTTGCAATCTCGGTAACTATATCGCTCTCTTTGCAGTCGTAATTCATCCATTTGCTAGCGAAATCGACAAATTATTTCCATGATTCATTTTATTGAACGCGATGAAGTTACTTTTTGTTGTAGAATCTACGTGCATAACGCAAAATTTTGAAGAAAATGTACGATCCGCCATAGAACTGCATTCCGTGGGCGCCGCCATCTTTGGTTCGCAGTGCAATGGCACAGCGAACGTGATTGGATTATTCTGGGAAACTATGTCATCGATTTCACTGAGCGTCAAATACGGTAACGCTGAATGGCCTATTTCGTCACGTGCATCGACTGGTCAGCAAAATTTAATGTGACATTATTTACCGAAATTATTCGATTTTTACGCATTTATGAGCAATTTTGAGGATTGGGGACACACATTTTCTGAATGCTTATAATATTTTTGGAATTATTGATCAAGAATAAAGTTGCCCCCAGTAATGTTGCACGAAACAGAGAGTTTGATACGGACGTATTGTGGTCTATATCTACCTCCTTTGATATTGATTCGACCTGGGAATTCTTCCACAGCAACCTGCTCTCTCTTAGCACAGCTTCATCCCATCTAGTGTTCAGTTATCTTACCCATCCTCACGCCCTTTGTACTCAGAATACTGTGGTGAGGCAGTTGCTTTAAAACAACTTGCATTCTCCTGCTGGGAAGCAAATCTCACCGAAGGCAACCTTAGATCATTCCACAAAGCCCGCAACAAGTGTGGCTGTTCTCAGGAGAGCCAGAAAACAACATCTGTCCAATCTCAAGAATAAGCTTTCAAACCTGCCTCCCTCCTCAAAACCTAGTGGCACCTTGTTAAGTCGGTCTCTGGTGTATGCTCCCCTTCCATACCTTCCCTCACTTCAAATGGCACCACAGCCGGCTCCTGTCGTGAGAAGGCCAAATGCCTCATTCTGTGTTTACTTCAAAATCTTGGCCCAATAACCCTTCTCTCTCTGTGTATCCACCTTTAACAATCGTACCCAACTGCTTTTAGACTCTGTCTGTTGCGCCTGAGAAGGTGGAAAAGTTTCTGGCAGCCCTCAACTCTGACTCTGAAATTGGACCGGATGGCATCAGGTCACGTGTCCTAAAAAACTGATCTGCTGCTCTTGCACATCCTCTTTCTGTACTTTTCACCCTGTCATTTAGCCAAGATCACCTTCCATCTGCTTGGAAATCAGCCAACATCACAGCATTACATTAAAGGTGCAAAAACTGATCCCCTCAACTACAGATTAGCTTACTTCCAATTATCAGCAAGGTCATGGAATCTATCATCGCAATTGACATAAAATCATTCCTTTTCTCCAACAGCCCCATCTCAGATCATCAATTCGGATTCAGAACAGGTCGCTCTACCTTGGGCATTCTGCTTTAGACATGCTGCTCTATATCGTGTCATCAAAAGGAATTTGTACATTCTCTCATTTTCTTTCAACGTGGAAAGATTTACGGTGTTGCCCCGACTGCTGTCCATGGTATGTCTGCAAATGTGGAGTCCCCGGCTTTGGTGGAACCCCATCCTCCCTCCCTCCAAGGTAATGATGCAAATGGTGAATCATCGCCTACAACTCCAGTCCAGCCAATCGGAGCCAGGGATAGTGTTGACTGAGTCAAACAATGGGCGTTTAGAATACCAATGACGTCATGACTGATGAACCAATCGGTGTCGCCTTTACATAGACATGCTATAAATGCACTCTCACCTCTTCCGGTCTTTTGCTGTGAATCACCTTGACGAGTACAGCACAAAAAGCAATCGATACATCGTGCTGATCGGTGCCATGCGTCTTTTTCCAATAATTAACGACAGAGTGAAATCACCGGATTCAGGCAACGCTTCCTTCTGAAACGAGGCACCGCCTCTTTCTGCTATCAATCATCCCTGAGCTGAAATACTCTGCGTAGAATCTGATTTGCACATTTTTGATTTGCGCTCTGTTGTCCAGGAAAGCATCCTGAGCTCAAGAATTCATGTCACACAAGTCAAATTAGAAAAAGTGGATGAATACATCTCGACCAGGTTTTGAAAATGGATCACAACCACCATACATAAAATGAAGAATAAAGGTATGATGGAGTGCATTTGGAAAACTCACCAATATCATGAAGATAAATACACTAAATTGCAAACAACATATTATATTCATATAAGACAAAAACAACAACAAATGATTTGATCAGAAATCAGACCAACATTACAGATGTCATTCAAACAATTTAGCAGAAGAGATTAAAACCTGCATTGATAACTTGATGCTACATTATTGTGAATTCAAATAGTCAATTTGGAAATTCCAATAACTCACAAAGATGGACATACAACTATAATATTGAACAATATAAGACGAAAAAGACACTCAGTTTATATTTATGGATTTTAAGAGCATTTCCATCTGAGAATCATGGCTGGTGGAATGGCCTAGAGGTATACACATTCGCCATCTGGCCTGGGTTAAAATCTCGGGCCAGTTATAAACGGTCATCCTTGTGTCTCATAGACAGAGAAAGGTATCAATGTGTACCATTCATCAGACGCCATTATTAAACTGGGCGTCCTGTTTGCCAGCATTACGTTGTGGATGCTGAAGATCCCACGATGCCCTTTGCACAGAGTTGAGTGAGCCATTGCCGGCACCATGAGCAAATTCCAAAATCCTGCTCTATGTTAACGAGAGTAGAAAAGATCATGGTTTGGATTGGGGGCGATCTGAGATGGTGGTGAGCAGCTGCATTGAAGACCCGGAGGGCAGGGCGTGCATCCAAAACTCATTAACCTGTGGGTGTATGCGTGTGCTTGAGCACGAAACGTATTGAACCGTAGCTAACATTATACGCTGTTAGCTACCAACCAACATTGGTTTTGCAATAACGTCATCAGCGGATGTCACAACCAGAAAGAAGGCAGTAGAAGTCAGAGACCACTGACCTGTCGGCAATGGCAAAGTGATAGGGGCATAGACTCAGCTTCATCAAGGTAGATTCCAATAATCCTGAAGGCCTTCTTTTCCACAGCGTCAACCTGAGCAAGATATGAGGCAGGGGAGCCAGCACAGTTGGGAGAGCAGTACTCCTTCAAGCTGTAGATGAAGGCCTTGTAGGTGAATAGTGTAGTGTAGTGCCGTGTACAGCCGAGTGAGGCTGCTGTGGGCGGGGCTGAGCGAGGCCGCTGTGGGTGGGGCCGAGCGAGGCAGCTGTGGGTGAGGCAGAGCGAGGCCGCTGAGGGTGGGGCCGAGCGAGACCGCTGTGGTTGGGGCCGAGTGATGCCTGCGTTGCCGTTGCCTGGAATAAAGATGGTGCTTGATGCTCTCTGCATGTCCGTGTCCGCATCTTTATAACAAAGACATTACAATTGGCGACTGGGATTATTCGGACCATGGCTTCGTCGTATGGATAGATCCCGGAGTATGCTGGGGACAACTTTGAACTTTTTGTGGAGCAGCTGAGCTTTTATTTCATCGCTAACGACATCGTTGAGGCAGGGAAGCAGAAAGCGATTCTTCTATCGTCCCTCTCGGCGGAGGTTTTCCTTTTGCTGTGTGACTTGATTTCGCCGGCAAGGACGCCGGCTGTTACCTGCAAGTCCATTGTGAAGACGCTGCACAACCACATTAAACCAAGCAAGTCACCACAGTTATCACGGTACGACTTCGACAACCTGGTTCGGTTTCCTGATGAGAGGGTAGCTGATTTTGTGGCTCATTTCGTGGCCAGGCTCAAGCATCTGGTGCAGGATTGTCGTTTTGGTGACGATGAATGATCACAAAGATTGAAGGATCGTTTTATCGCGGGGTTGCGAGATGAGAAGATTTTACGGATAACCTTTTAAGAGATTATATTTGCTAAAATGGTTGAAACTGCGGCCGTTGTGGAACAAGATAGAATATATGTTTGCGCCATTGTTGGGGAGGACTTGGCTGTTAATGCCGTAGCTGCGGGAGGGTCATGTGTTTGCAATTCTTCAACTGGGTCGGTGGATCAGGGAACTTTTTCTTCTTCCTCTTCCCAGGTACATGCAAGCAATGTGATACGGGGACAACTACCACAGCAACATTGTCAGGGATGTGGTGGTTCACATTCTCGTGCGAGCTGTCCATTTCGGAATGCGGTGTGTTAGCAGTGTGGTAAGACAGGAGGGTCTGTTGGGACCGTGCACCTTCATTGGTTGATGTGGTCGGGGCTGGCAGTGATTTTGATCAACAGGGCGTGTTTCCAATGACGTCAGCTGCGAATCACCCGTTGTGCTGGCTGTCGGTGTGAATGTCAAGCCAGTCAACTTCACAGTGGATACCGGGGCATCAGCCAGTCTCGTGAGTAAACGGATCTGGCATCAGTTGGGTTGTCCGGTGTTAGCCTCGATACATGCTACCGTTCGTACTTACATAGGGGAGATGATAAAGGCCTTAGGCTTGATGGATGTATTGGTTCGTTATCAGGACCAGCAAGTGGTGTTGCCCCTGCATGTGGTTGATGGTTCTGGACCATCTCTACTTGGTCGTGATTGGTTGCACACCAATTGTCTGGATTGGGCAAACATTTACAGTGTCCATACATCATTTCCGTCTCCTTCGCGCTTGGAGGGGATCTTGGAAAAACACCAAGTTCTATTTGGGCCTGAACTTGGGAAGCTCAAAGGTGCTCAAGGTCATCTGCACCTGAAGGAGGGTGTCAGTCTGTGATTCTGTAAGCCTCGACCGGTGCTGTATGCCCTTCGCGATCGGTTCAAAGTGGAGCTGGATCGATTGGAAAAGATTGGAGTCTTTGAACTGGTGGAACACTGAGCAGGCAACGCCCATGGTCACAGTGCTTTAGTGGAATGGAGGTATTCACCTGTGTGGTGATTTTAAAGTGACTGTTAACCCCAAACTCTGTGTGGAGCAGTATCCACTGCCATCAATTGATAAGATATATTCAAAGTTGGCGGGGAGTTGGTACTTCACGAAGTTGGACTTGCGCGATGCGTACTTTCATCTAGAGATCGCGCCGGAGGATCGTCACTTCCTTACCATCAATACGAGTCAGGGTATTTACTAGTACACCCGTCTTTGTTTCGGGATCGCTTCAGCTCCGGCAATGTGGCAGAAGACGATGGATCATATTTGTACCGACTTACCTGCACAATGCTACTTGGATGACATCCACACTGCGGGAACCACGGCGGAACAACATCTTGAGATCATTGACAAGGTGATGTCTAAGTTAGCTGCTCATGGCCTTCGCTTGAACAAGGACAAATGCTTATTCTTTCAGAAGCGAGTGGAGTACCTGGGGCATGTCATCACCCCAGAAGGGCTGTGGAAAGCCCCTCAGAAAGTCGACGCCATAGCCGACATGCCCACCCCAAGGGACAAAGTTCAGCTTCATTCCTTCATTGGGCTTGCTCAGTATTACCAGAGGTATGTCAGCAACCTGAGCACTGAGCTTGCTCCGCTGACTCGCATGCTGCGTTGAGATGTTCGTTGGAGGTGGAGTTCGGCGGAACAAGCAGCATTTGAACGAGTCAAAGTTCCCCTTACTGCAGACACCATACTCGCACATTACGAACCTTCATGTCCTCTCATTCTGGCGTGTGACAGCTCATCGTACGGCACCGGTGCCACCTTCTCTCAGGTAATGAGTGACGGTGCTGAGCATCCGGTGTGTTTTGTGTCATGTGCTCTGATAGCCGCAGAGCAGAACTTTGCTAAGATTGAGCATGAAGTGCTGAGTTTGGTATGGGGAGTGTTGAAATTTCGTCAGTACTTGATAGGTCGGCATTTCCTCCTACAAACTGATTATTATCAGCCACTTCAGTTCTTGTTTAATCCTCAGAAAGGCATTCCAGTCACTTCTGCTCCTCGGCTACAGAGATGGTGTCTTGTCCTCAGTGCGTACGACTATGAAATCAAATTTCGTGCTTTCGAGCAGCACACGCACTGTGATGGCCTGTCTCGATTGCCATCTATAAAGGCCGGTGCCGAACCTGTGGATGAGGTTGAGGTGTTCATGTTGGAACAGATTGAATCTGGTCCTGTAATCACTGCGGAGGTGGCTGCTGCCATTCGTCGTGATCCTGTGCTGTCACGTGTTGTGCACGTTGTTTTGTCAGGTAATTGGTGTGAGTTGCCCTATGCTCCATATGTATCACGTGCATCTGAGCTGTCTTTAGCTCAAGGTTGTGTAATGTGGGGCATGAGGGTGATCATTCCAAATGCTTTATGTCAGCGCTGTCTCAATGAGTTGCATGAGGGTCATTTGGGTATGGTCAAAACAAAGAGTTTAGCCCAGAGTGTGTTGTGGTGGCCCGGGATTGATGTGGACATTGAGCGGATGGTAAAAGCATGTGATACATGTCTAACTGATGCTGATAATCCCTCACATGTGTCGTTGTTATGGCTGCCTGCTGATATAACGTGGCAGAGCGTTCATGAAGATTTTGCAGGGCCAGTCATGGGCCGCATGTTTCTGGTGGTGATCGACGCTTACTCAAAGTGGCCAGAAGTAGCTAATGCAGTCCACCTCGGCAGAGAACACGGTGGAGCATCTGCGGAGTATTTTTGCGAACAAGGCGGTTCCGGAGATTTTAGTTTCGGATAATGGTTCGCAGTTTGTCTCTGAGGTTTTTGCTGTGTTCATGCATGCTAATGGTATCAAACACCTGAGGTTGGCACCTTACCACCCAACAACAAATGGCTAGGTTGAGTCATTTGTCAAGGCGTTGAAACATGCCCTGTGTAGAGGCCAAGCGGTTTGATCTGTGCAGAGAAGGGTTGATGTGGCATGCCTACCGTAATTCAGTGTACTCTACTGCATAGGAAACGCCTGCATTCCACATGTATGGCCGATAGTTGCGGTCGCATCTGGATTTGCTTTGACCTGGTGCACCTGAAGTTGTTACGGCGACCAATGTTTGTTCATTCACGGTGGACCAGCAAGTTTTGGCGGGACTATGTACACTGCCAGAAATGGGTGCTGGCTGCTGTGGTCCGAGTTTTCGGTCTGGCTAACTACCTTGTTCGTACTTCGGCCGGGCTTATCTGGAAACGTCATGTGACTCAGTTGTTGGCTCGCGGTCCAGTCATTCACACACAACACATTCCGTTCCGCCGTGCGATGTGTCCTCATCCATTGAGGTGCCCGTGACCACGTTTCGGCCAGCTGCCCATCCATCTGTAGAGCCGGATGTTCATGACAATGAGAGTAGTGTGGATGTTCCTCCGATTTCGGTTGAGCCTAGTTTGGTGTCTTGTGGGGAGCCGTCACCTGTGTCCAATGCCTCACCATCGCCGGTCGTGTCCACAGCTCAATGCCCGCGTATTTCTTCCAGACGCATTGTGCGACCAGCATATTTGAAAGACTATGTGACTTAATGGGGAGGAGTGTAGTGCCGTGGGTTGGGCCGACTGAGGCCGCTGTGGGCGGGGCCGAGTGAAGCCGCTGTGGGCGGGGCCGAGTGAGGCCGCTGTGGGCAGGGCCGAGTGAGGCCTGCGTTGCCGTTGCCTGGAATAAAGATGGTGCTTGATGCTCTGCATGTCCGCATCTTTATAACAAAGGCATTACAAATAGGGATTGAGGAGTGTCAAGGAAGGACATTGTACGATGGAAGAGGCCTACTGGGCAGCTGGCTTTTGAGGTCAACTTTGAAATGTGGTTTGCCCAAGAAGGATCATGGCTGATTGTGAGATTCAGGAAATTGAATGGCTAAACCTCCTCAAGAGGATTATGAAGAAAGTACATAGGAGGGTTTGCCATATGGTCGTTTTGGAGAGAGATAGTGGGAGTGGGAGATTTGTCAGGATTGAAAGACATATTTCGAGTGTTTGACCAGCTTGTGATTTTGTCAAGTTCTGAAGAGGGGGAAGTGGGGGTAGAGGCACTGTTGTCTCGAAGCAGACTAGCTAACCCCGCTGAGCCCCTTTTGTTCTGTGAAGAGACAACTTTCTATTGTACATAGGAGGCTCCCGGGGCTGGTTGTTCTGCTTTTGTTACCTCTGCCACCAATGTTGGATGGAGGTTAGGTTTTCACCCCTGTCTGTCTGTCTGTCTGTTTGTCTGTCCGTTTGTGAACATAATATCTCAAAAAGTTGTGGACGGATTCGGACAAAATTTGGTAGAGATGTAGCGTATGTGACAATGACGAAATGATTAGATTTTGGTGAAGATCCGGATTCGGATCCAGCTACTAGATCTTTTTAAGTGATTCTTCACCATTAGGAGATAGGGCCAAAAACAATACATATCACGATATCTCAAAAAGTTTTGGACGGATATAGACAAAATGTTTTGGAGAGGTTGTGTGTGTGTGACAAGGAAGAATCGATTCGATTTTGGGGAAGATCTGATTATGGATTCGGATATGATAATTATTTAATTTTTTAAGTGATTCTTCATCATGGAGAGATAGGGCCAAAAACGATACATAGCAGTATATCTCAAAATGTTATGGACGAATTTGGACAAAATGTTTTGGAGAGGTTGTGTGTGTGTGACAAGGAAGAATCGATTCTATTTTGGGAAAGATCTGAATATGGATTCGGATATGATAATTATTTAATTTTTAAAGCGATTCTTCATCACAGAGGGATAGGCCAAAAACGATGCATAGCAGGCGATCTCAAAAAGTTGTGGACGGATTTGGACGAAATAAAACCTGGTGGACCGGTTTGGTGTCTAACAAAGACGATTAGATTCGATTTTTTTAGTGAAGATCTGAATATGGATCCGGATATGAGAATTATTTAAAATTTTAAGTGATTGTTCACCATTGGGAGACAGGGCCAAAAACGATACAAAGCAGGAGATCTCAAAAAGTTATGGATGAATTTGGACGAAACTTGTTGGACAGGTTGTGTGTGTAACAAGGAATAATCTATTCAAATTTGGTGAAGATCGGGATCCAGCTAGTAGAATTTTTAAAGTGTTTTTACACCATTGATTGATATGGCCAACCAGGTGGATGTATGCTCTCTACTGAGTGCCGTTCTAGTTTTATTTGTGTAGCTAACACCTCGAATGGCTGCCCTTAGGGATATGTTGGTTCAAATTCTTCCAAAAGCATCAAATTTGGCGCAGATGTTGCCCATGCCATACTCTTTCGATTTTTGACGGGCGCCAAGGGCGGTATGATACGGGAACCATACCGGTCCATCCCGCCATGTCACCTGACCTATGACGTCATAATTAGGATATGCATCCAATCACATGGCGGACTATAAGTGGTCAAAGTTCAAAATGAATCGATCGAAAAATGAAGGCAGGGATCCATTTTTAAGGTTTTCATAAAATCCAATATGGCCACCAGGTCACATGACCTATGATGTCATATTTATGACATGTATACAATCATGTATACATGAACCCGGATCATGATCGCACAAAAATTAAACACAAGGATATGGCATACAAGTAGTGTAATAATGTTGGTTCTGGGACACCGCAAATCCTCATTCACTTACATGTTAAATTTTCCCCTCCCTCATTGTCCCAAAACACCTCTATTTCTCCCACCCTCATCTTTATGAACCCTTTGTCTGTAGTACCTATCCTTAATGTTGTTCATTAGACCACTCAAACACTACAAATATTTGTTTTCTCTTATAGACCTATCATCCTTCTTCTACATATCATCTGGCAGATTAATCTTTGACCCACTCAAACATTGACCCATTCACTTCCATATTAATTCTTTCCCTCCCTCATTGCCCCTAAACACCTCTATTTCTCCCACCCTCATCTTTATGAACCTTTTGTCTGTAGTACCTATCCTTAATGTTGTTCATTAGACCACTCAAACACTACAAATATTTGTTTTCTCTTATAGACCTATCATCCTTCTTCTACATATCATCTGGCAGATTAATCTTTGACCCACTCAAACATTGACCCATTCACTTCCATATTAATTCTTTCCCTCCCTCATTGCCCCTAAACACCTCTATTTCTCTCACCCTGTTCTTTACGAACCTTCTAACCTTTTGACATGTTATCCTTATTCATTAGACCACTTAAACAATGGTCCTTCTGTGTGAACCTGTGATCCTTCTGACCTTATGGACCTTTTAACCTTTTACTCTTAATATCATCTGGTGAATCATCTTTGACCCACTCAAACAACGACCCTACAAATATTTGTTTATGCGTGGGAAATAATTTAATTATCTTGCCACTCCCTTCACCATCTAATATATTAACAAAAAAGATGTTTGAGTTTGGTTCTTTATCAAGATATTTTAACTGAGCTAAAATAAAATGATAAACCCCCCTCAATGTTCTTGTCTGAGCGCCTCCTCTCCCACATACCATTTTTAAATTAATGTATATATTTTCCTGACAACCATCAAAGTTTTCCGTCCACTCAAAAATATTTTTATCTTTTTTACACAACTCACCGGTATTTAAATTAATTCTCTTATTTGTTTTGTGAACTTTTTTACCAGTTGCCTTTTCAATTATACCTATTTGATATTTTTCACATTCATTATGTTTTCCATTTATATACCAAGGTTGATTACACCTCCACTCTTTAGTCTGGTTGATACTTGGTTCTATCATTTATATAATAGTAAAAAAGGCGGCGGTAGCCCGTTAAAATCCCCAACCCCCCCTTTTTAACTTATCACTTATATATATCTTATCACTTATATATATCTTATCACTTATGTATATCTTATCACTTATATATATCTTATCACTTTTATACTTATATAACCATAAGGGAGACTATCAATTCCATTTTCTAAAATAAACCTCTTATCATCAAAAGCCCCCAATGCTTTCTTATTTATCTCTTCTGAATATAATTGATGTTTATAACTTCTTATTCCATTAATCTTTCTAAACTCTTCTTTCTTTGTTGTTAAACAGTTATAATAATCCTTAAAGTTTATTGTTTCTTTAATAACATTTTTCTTTACACCTTTTAACTTCTTATCAGTCTTTTCAACGTTATTCACAATGTATTTATAAGCATAAGCCTTTGACCTCAATCCCACAAATTCACTCATAACATTTCCTCCTAATTCATCCTTGAACTTTCCAATCACCTTTTTATTTTTAGAAGAGAACAACTCACTCTCTGGACTGTAATTACTCGTGTCATAGATATTAATGTCTCTTTTCATGTCTGAATAAACATCGTTGGTATTAATTTTCAAAATGAAACTATCTGTATCCATATAAAGTAGATTAACATCATTTTGATATTTCTTCCTCAAGTTATTATAAAAGTAATCATACATTAATGACTTTGATAAATCAAGAATTGATGTTCCAATATAAATAGGTTTGTTCATTTCAATACTCTCTTTAATCAAATGGATCGCACAAAAGTTCTCAGTAAAGACCTCAGCTCGAGTAAAACTCGGTCTATTAATTAATTTTGATGCTTGTTCCCAAGATGTTGATAGTCTGATATTTTGTCTTTTCCTCACATTCTCCATAGTCTTACCAAAGACCGCATTATTCATCAATTTATAAAAGTCTTTCTCAAAATCTGTTTTTGACTCTGTTCTTCTTTGTGTATTAAAATCAATGTACCCCTTTAACAAATGCCTTTGATTGAACTTTAGAACCCTATGGATCTTCTCTACTCTTAGACCTTTTGATAAATATTGTCGCAAATTTCTTTGGTGTAGAACATAATTTTTCTTGTTATATAATGTAGTAAGTAATTTTTCTGTTGATTCACCTATATCAAACGATCGTTGATAATCACTCAACCATTCTTTCTTTGGACTTTCTTTCTCACAAGCAAATGGGAGATCTTTGTGTAGGTTATGGAGTTCCTCTGGATATTTTAAATCAATTTCAAAATAATAACCAACTTTTTCTTCATCCAATTCTTTTTGTGTAGAGATACATACATCTTGTAAAACGTTTTTGTAGTCTTTTTCCTTTACCCATCTAAGTTTTCCATAAGGAAGAGCCTGAGACATTACCCAGCCATACAGGTTGTTCGCGTCATAGTACATCAAGTAAGAACTCTCTTTCGTTGGATCATAATTTGGAAGATATTTGTTATTTGCTTTTGCGTATCTACTCGAGCAGACTTGTGAAATTCCACCTCCTTTTGCCTTTTCAATCATCAAAAGCATATCGACATCGGTTATCAAATCCAAACCTTGTTTTGTCATTTTCAACATCGCACTCCAGGCCAATCCAGGTGCTGTGTAGTAGTGAGCAGGATCCAATCCATATCCAGTGCGACAAACAGATCTAAAGGCTTCAAATACATCGGCCAATAAAAGCACATCAGTTTTGAGATACAAATCGTGATACTCGCCAAGATTCTTGATATTATATTTTTCCCAAACATTTTGTGCGTGTACATAATCTTTATCAGATATATTACTGTTGTTTAATTTGTTATATAAATTTTCTTTTGAAGGAAGTTGTGTTTCATTGAATCTCTCAAATGAGTCCATATAGTCATAGGGGTAAATTCCCTTTTGTGTTAAAAAATCTTTATCTAAAAAATACTCTGAAAGACATGGAAACTCTTTTCGATTTTGAACCAAGTTAGCCAATGGACTTGCCATGAATTTAAATGTATCAATAAATCTGATATGAGTAATAGGAGATGTGTGAATTGTTTTTGTGAATGAAATGTATTTCTGATCCGTGTTTGGAATTGCTGAGATACTTCCAGAAGTCTTTGAGAGTTCCTTGATAAATAGATGTGTATCATAATGAGCGTTGTTATGAAGAAAGACAGGAATGAAAGAGGGGAGTTGATAATTAATATTACAACTTTGATGAGCCGGACCTCTATATTTACCAGTGAGATGACAATGGTCTCTAACCTTTAGACCTTTACCAATTTTCTTCTCACAAATATGACAGTCAACCTTTGGCTGTCTAAATTCTCTTTTTTCTTTACTTGTTAAGGACATTGGTTTATTGGTTTCTCTCATTATCTTGGTTAATCGGACACAGTCTTTTTCTAGTCGTTTCACAAACTCCTCTGGGGTATTTGAGCCTCTATACACCTCTAACTTGTTATATTCATCACCAACGGATGATTTGATATAATAACAAAAACCACAAGGAGTATGTTTTTGATATTTATTTGTGTATGATTCTTTTGGATCTGGAGAAGCAGTATCTATTTTTTCTAGAATACTGTTGTGGATATGAGAATGTTTTTTTATTTTGTTGTTGTGGTAAAATGTTGTTGTAAAAGGTTGTAAAATATCACCCCTCCTCCCTCCGTTTGTGGTTGTATAAAGGTCAAAGGGCGTCCCATAGTCCACAAGCATACACGTCAGCCAATCATAGGATATTCATGTTCGATAGTTATATCTTATTCTGTGTTTTAAGATAAGGCTGTGTCTCCCATTAATTGAAATACTCCATTGCACCAGTGAAAGAGAATAGATCCCCTTCCATTCCCATCCCCAGAAATCCCCATTTCCTTCACATCCCCCCTTTCGTGATTGCCGACCCTCGATTGCCATATTACATCCCCTCTCGTCATTGCTGAGCCTCGATTCCCAATCACCTCCCCTCCAATAACCGCCATTGACCACGAGGCTCGAGTCAGGGAAGAAAGGCGTGTCTCCACCTCGTAATAGAGGGGGAGGAGTGAACCAGCCCCGCTCGACCAACCATGAGCCAGGGGTTTGGCTACAGAGGGCGGAGGAAGAGCGGTCGGGGAGGTTCGCAAAGGTTGAGGGGCGGGGGCCTATATAACCCAAGGCAGAGGTGTGGCCAAAAGAGATGAGTTTTTACCGGCAGACACAAGGGAGCCCAAGCCGTGGAGAGGAGTCAGAGAGATTCGCTTTTGCAAGAGACTGGAAGAGTTGAGCTTTTACCAGAGACAAGACGGTTGAGCTTTTACAGAGAAGAGAGAACCCGTCACACCAAGGCTCCACCAAGCTCCGTGTTGGCTCCACCGAGCGTTCCCCTCCACCAAGCTCCGTGTTGGCTCCACCAAGCTCCGTGTTGGCTCCACCAAGCTCCGTGTTGGCTCCACCAAGCTCCGTGTTGGCTCCACCAAGCGTGCACCTCCAGCCGTCCACCTTCTGCCATTCCTGGCATTCCCCGAGTGAGTCAGTGTCTTTGTTTGTGCTGTCCTGGGTAGTTAAGTCAAGTCTGCATTAGCTAATCATTTTCACTGTGTCACCTGCGTCTCATGTGCCTGTAAATAAACGTGCCTGCTTTCTTCTTGCTTATGTGTGTACATAGTAAATAAATTTAGTAGTATTTCCAACTTCTTTGCCTTCGTTTTCCTCTTTGCATTCGTCGTTTTTGTCTTTTCCCCTCATTGAGCAGCTGCGGTGCGATCCGGCCAAAGTCTGGGTGAATCGGGTGAGTTTTGTTAGGTCGCGGTTTTAAACCACCGCTCGGTCTATAACATCCTAACCGCGATCTATAACAATTGGTGTCGAGGAGTGAGATCGGACCCGGAGCGCGTTTACGCGCTCGAAATTATAAAGCCGAAATTTGTTTGTTGTATAAAAACCCGAATTTTGAAATCGCGCCATGGCTGTTCAAGGCGACGGGATGCCGGTGGGAGAGATAGACGGGGTAGAATCGACCCAGGACCTCGGGGAAATGTATGTGGAGGAAAGGGTGGAGGAGAGTAAAGAAGGTGTGGTTGAGGGTGTATCAGGTGCACAAGATGGCGTCCTCGCGCACATGGTTGTTGCGGCACCAAATTTAGCCACGCCCATGGTCGCGGTAGCCGAACCCGAGATGCCAATGAATTGGAACCTGTTTATGAAACAGATGATGGCCTTTATGGTAAAAACAGACGATAATTTCAAAGGGATGGAAAACAGGATGGGAAACCAAATGGGGGTAATGGGGAACCGGATGGATGCTCAGAGTGAGCAATTGGGGGTAATGGGAAACCAAATGGGGGTAATGAGGGACGAAGCGAGGGGTACCGGTGAGAAGTTAGCCAATAATTTTGAGGGGTTAGACAACGGGATAAAAGAGGTGAAAAATGGGTTAATGGGGGTGGAAAATAGAATGGCTGCCCAGGAGAATCAGTTAGAGGGGGTGAAAAATGGGTTAATGGGGTTAGAAAATAGGATGGAGGACAAATTGCGGGAAATAGGGGAACAATCCGCCCGGGAAATCGAACAGATGGGGAACCAGATGGAGGAAATACGACGAGGGGTGAGTGAGGAGGTCTCGGGGCTGCGCGAGGAGGTAAAGCGAGGCGAAAAGCGTATAGAGAAAGAGGTGAGAAATAATACGGCAAAGTTACAGGGGGGAATAGAAGATCTGACGGAGGAGGTGGAACAGCTGACGGAGGGACAAACGAAGTTAGTGGAGCAGGTTCAAAAGAACACTGCGGTACTAGGAGGGTTGAAGGCGACACAAAAAGAAATTAAAAACGAATTAATAGCGACGCAGAGGCAATGTCAGATGGTAAGGGAGGAACTGACAATGAGGGTGGACGAGGTGACAGAGATAATGGAGACAAAGGACCGGCAGGTGAGGATGCACATAGAGACGGTCACGGTAGCCTTAGAGGACGAACTTGAGGGGACGCACCGAGAAATAAAAGAGGTTAAACAAAAATTAGAGGAAGTGGGAGAAGAGGTGAGTGAAATTAAGAAGGGACGGACAGAAACTAAGAGGGAGATAAAGGAGGAAGTCATGGAATATGTACAAGGTCTGTGTTCAAATCATGATGTGATGCTCACTAACCAAATAAAGAGTTTGCAGGTGGCAAAGGAGGTGCGGGGACGAGGTGCCAAGGTGAGTGGCAATGTACATGATGTGAGGAAAGCTTCAGTCGGCTTGGGGATTGGTTTGGATCCGGGTGTTCGTGAAAGGCCGTTGGTGAGGTGTGCGACAGGTCTGGTGTGCGAAAAAAGAGGTGTGCGAGAATGTCCGACCATGGGGTGTGTGAGGAAAAAGTGCACGCCGAGGAGTGAGTGTGCCGTCAGGAGTGAGCCGGTCGTAGCGCGTGTGCGAGGGAGCACAGGGAAGCGCGGTGTGGTGAGTGTTACGGAGGAAGTAACGAAAAAGTGTGCGCGAGAGGATGCGCGAGAAAGGTGTGTAACGGACGGGTGCATGGGGAAAGCGCATGCTGTCAAGAGTAAGGGTGAGTGCGCGACCGAGAGTGGAGGTGAGAGTAGTGAGAGTGACAAGGAGAGTGAGCTGGTTGTGACAGGTGAGCGAGGATGTACACCTGGGATGGAAGGATGCACACCTGGAATGGTAGAGCGTGTGTGGGAAGGCACATTTGAGTTGGTAGTGAGGCACGTGGGTGGGTGTGCGGGTGAGAGCACACCTGTGATCGTCACAAAGAAGGTGACCGAGGAGGGGGCGCGAAGCGGTGTATTGGTGAGGTGTGCGAGCGACGAATGTGTGCCAAGGTGTTCGGTGGTCAGGTGTGTGACCAAGTCGGTGAGCGGAATGAGTGTACCGAGGTGTGTTAGAGAAGGTACGACCAAGAGCATGGAAACGGCTGCATGTATGAGCACGAAAGGGGTAGCGTATGCTTGTAGGCATCCAGGTGAGGCGTCGACGGTAACCGGGTTAAAGGTTAGGTCGACTTTTAGCCGGATCGGGCCCTCGGTGCGTGCCGGGCTTCGCGTGCCGCGAGAACCAGCGGAGATCCGAGCCACGGCGGGTTCGAAAGGACCGCCGTGCGCGATCCACGCTGGGCCTCGCGTGGAGCGGCCGCGTCCGGGCTCCACAAGGCGGAGCGGGCAGCTCGATAGGAAGGGTCGTCATGGCGACCACTTTCTATTGAGACGTGCCGGCAGGTCGAGATCGGGACATTGGATGGCTCCACGCCGAAGTGGTGCATGGGATCTCGGCCCGGGTAAGCCTCCGTCCCTGCCCCGAATGCGGGACGTATCCAGCCGCTGGCACAAAACGACCCGCGTTCATTGCTCGGCTGTACGAAGCCGGGCTGTAGATGTGAATTGGCGCACCGAGAGGATGTAATAAGTAGACGGGTGATGTGAATTGGCGCACCGAGAGGATGTAATAAGTAGACGGGTGATGGTGATAGTGATAGTGATTTAAAACGAAATTTAGAAAAGTGAATGGAATTGGCAGTAAATGGAAAATTTTTGAATTGTTGGATTTGGACGAGCGAAATTGGTAGTGAGAGACCCCCGATGTGGTGGGATGGCAAATCCACCATCCCTCACAGGTGGGGGCAAAGGAGCACTAGATTATGGGGTGTATGGCAGTGAAAACTAGCCCGGGTGGGTTAGGATATGGTGTGTAGGGATCTAGCGAAGATGACCTTAGGTAACGTTAAGTTTAGTTAGTGATTGATACCTGTAGTGGGGACGCAGGTAGTTTAGTGTGGATGATAATGACGTGGGAGCGCAATAGTTTAAAGGGACGACTGGGAAGCGCAAGTTTCAGAGGGGAGTAGTTAGCTGAGATGATGCCGTGCGTGTGAGGATTGAACAGGTGAGAATGGAACAGGTGTGATTGCACAGGTGTGCAACTGAACAGGTGTGTGGAGCAGTGTATGAGTGAGTGATGGTGATGTGTGTTGCGTTGACCAACTGGTCCAGAAAGAGGAGGAGGGTGCAGGTGGCACCAGGTGAGATTGCACAGGTGTGCAACGACAGGTGAATGAAAGACAGGAGTATGGAATAAATGGTATGGAGTAGTGGAATGGATGGTCGTGGAGTGAGAATGGTGGAAATTGTGGAGTGGAGTGGATGGTGCGAAGGTGTGAATGGGGGAAGAGTGGACCCCCATCACGGATACCCGGGGCGGGTAGTGTAAGTGTTAGGTAGAGGGTATAGGTAAATTGTAGTTGGATATTGGCATCTGTGGTGCGGGTGACAGAATGGTATGTGGATGGGTGCGTTGGTGTTGTGGAAATGGCTGGGCGTGTAGCCTGTTAGTGTGTGTAGTTGGTTTGGGCACTCCACCACTGTAAGGATGTCGGCCAGGTGAGGCCGCAGGTGGGCTCTGGGAGCCGGTAGTAGTTGTTGTGGATGGGGCCCGAGGATCCGGAGGACGGACCCGGGTAGCCCAGTGCCAGAGGGCACCATGGGGTGACAGAGCCAGGAGAGGGGCTGCCCCCAGTTAGATAGGTTAGGGTGAGGAGCTAGGTAAGCTCGGGTGGCAACTACAGTGGTGGAGGTGTGCAGGTGGGTAGACCTGTTGGGAGAACCACACGTCGCGGCCCAGAAATTGTGCGAGGGCACCGGGAGATGAATCGGGGGAGTGAGACCCCAAATTGAAAAGCACCACAGTTTGGCCAATGGGAATTGGTTTTCAGAACCCATAGTGTAAGTTGGCCAATGGATTGGCAGGGAAAGACCCCGGGTAGTGTAAAGTGTGTTAAAGTCATTTAGAGGATAGTTAGGATGAAGGATCTCCTCGCACCATCTGCATCCACTCACCTGAGGTGACAGGTACTCCACACCATGCCATGTTTTGATTATTTTTTATGATGCAAATGTTTGGAATGTGAGACGCATCATGACGTGGGTGTGACATTGTGCTTTGATGTTCCATCTCTGCCTCCTTATGAGGATTGATGATGAATTGATGATGGCAAATTTTTGAAGTAGAGGGATTGTGGTGACGAATTTGGTATAGAGGAAATATGGGGAAGACGTGACAGTAGTGACGAATTGGTAATGTGTAGGTTTTGTACATATGGGGTAAGGGCAAGGGTGGGCTAGGTAACAGGGGGGTGACGTACGGTAGGGACGAGCTTTCTCACTTCGCCCTCCGTACGCATTTCGCCTTGCATTGCCTTTTTGATGTGTACCCTTGAGACCTTACCCCTCGCTCATCTGTCTTGTCCCCCCTTTTTGTCTCCCACATGAGGACCTGAGCGCCGTTGGGCGCCGAGGGGAGCGTGCGTGGGTCGGCCATTGTGCGCCCGAAATTCCCAGAACCAGCTGTCTGCATCGATGCACCACTTATGGACCCCATGGGTTGGGGCATGGCCCCTCTGCTGGAACCGGCCATGAGGGCCCGAAATCTTGCTGGCGGACCTTGGCCACAGGGCACCAATGCCCCACAGGTGAACCATACACATAGTCGGCCTGGTGGGCCATAAATAAATAAAAAGGACACATTGGGTGCAAGTTTTATTGAAAATAGGCCGCCAGTAAGCAAAGCAAAGAAAATGACAACAACTGGAAGAAATAATGATAACCAGCAGAGGGAGCCGAAGAGCAAGAGACACCTGCAGGGTTAGGGGTTGTTGGTTTTATTTTATTCATTGAACAATGGTGACTGCACCGATTGGTGCTTGGGTGTGTATTGGTGCGTTTTTGGGTGCGTTCATGGTGCGTCGATGCAGAGCAGACTGTCTCCCCCCCAGAAAGAACAATTACAGGTCCTGGGTTAGTTTTGTAAATAAAATTAGCGTCAGTGTAAATAATGCTTCCCACCTCAGTGTATAGTTTGAAGACCATTCCGCAATTCGGTTAACTGTGGGCGTAAGTCTGTTAGGCAGGGTGCAATGGAGCAGCGGGACACATTTATTTATGTTTTAAAACTGCCGCACTCAGGGTCAGGTTAAAAGTAGAGGGAACTACACCTACGTGCCACACTAAGGTAAAAGTAATAGGCCCGGGACGTGCCTAAGGGGAGGAGGGTGCAGTGTTGTGGATATGAGAATGTTTTTTTATTTTGTTGTTGTGGTAAAATGTTGTTGTAAAAGGTTGTAAAATATCACCCCTCCTCCCTCCGTTTGTGGTTGTATAAAGGTCAAAGGGCGTCCCATAGTCCACAAGCATACACGTCAGCCAATCATAGGATATTCATGTTCGATAGTTATATCTTATTCTGTGTTTTAAGATAAGGCTGTGTCTCCCATTAATTGAAATACTCCATTGCACCAGTGAAAGAGAATAGATCCCCTTCCATTCCCATCCCCAGAAATCCCCATTTCCTTCACATCCCCCCTTTCGTGATTGCCGACCCTCGATTGCCATATTACATCCCCTCTCGTCATTGCTGAGCCTCGATTCCCAATCACCTCCCCTCCAATAACCGCCATTGACCACGAGGCTTGAGTCAGGGAAGAAAGGCGTGTCTCCACCTCGTAATAGAGGGGGAGGAGTGAACCAGCCCCGCTCGACCAACCATGAGCCAGGGGTTTGGCTACAGAGGGCGGAGGAAGAGCGGTCGGGGAGGTTCGCAAAGGTTGAGGGGCGGGGGCCTATATAACCCAAGGCAGGGGTGTGGCCAAAAGAGATGAGTTTTTACCGGCAGACACAAGGGAGCCCAAGCCGTGGAGAGGAGTCAGAGAGATTCGCTTTTGCAAGAGACTGGAAGAGTTGAGCTTTTACCAGAGACAAGACGGTTGAGCTTTTACAGAGAAGAGAGAACCCGTCACACCAAGGCTCCACCAAGCTCCGTGTTGGCTCCACCGAGCGTTCCCCTCCACCAAGCTCCGTGTTGGCTCCACCAAGCTCCGTGTTGGCTCCACCAAGCTCCGTGTTGGCTCCACCAAGCTCCGTGTTGGCTCCACCAAGCGTGCACCTCCAGCCGTCCACCTTCTGCCATTCCTGGCATTCCCCGAGTGAGTCAGTGTCTTTGTTTGTGCTGTCCTGGGTAGTTAAGTCAAGTCTGCATAAGCTAATCATTTTCACTGTGTCACCTGCGTCTCATGTGCCTGTAAATAAACGTGCCTGCTTTCTTCTTGCTTATGTGTGTACATAGTAAATAAATTTAGTAGTATTTCCAACTTCTTTGCCTTCGTTTTCCTCTTTGCATTCGTCGTTTTTGTCTTTTCCCCTCATTGAGCAGCTGCGGTGCGATCCGGCCAAAGTCTGGGTGAATCGGGTGAGTTTTGTTAGGTCGCGGTTTTAAACCACCGCTCGGTCTATAACATCCTAACCGCGGCTGTAACAATACTTTCAAAATCAGCATATATAACAAATGGATGTTTGATCTTTTTATTTTCATCTTTGAATGTGATCTTTGAGCCTTCTTTAGGCATATTGATTACCGTTGATTTATGTTCGCCACAATAATTTGAATGTTTATCTAATCTTTCTTGTGAATTGAAGAAGTTAAGACAACGCAAACAAATATATATTTTATTTGTTCTCTTACAGACTTGTGGTTTTATTAATTTAGCAATATCTTTGATGTATGTATAATGTGAATTTTCCTCTGAAATAAAATATAGAAGATTAATATGAGTTTGTTTACAATTGTCAGAAAGCTTTAAAACCTGAATGTTGTTTGTTTCTGTTAGACCATAAACATTAACTGATAAATTATTCATCTTTTCAAATTTAGGAATATCATTTAAAGTCATCGGAAACTTTAGATCTTTCGTATTTAATGTATTCTCATATTTTTTATAATGAGATACTCTTTCATCATGAAAATGTGGAGGATGTAAGTGTGCTAAAATAGACCAGAGAAAACATTTATTACCTTCGCAAAAGCGGAAGGTTATGTTTTGATCGCTGTGTATTTATTTGTATGTCTGTGTGTGTGTGTGTATGTTATTCGCATAACTCAAAAAGTATTCAACCGAATTGCATGAAATTTGGTGGGATGATTGGTTATTATACGGGACACATTTGATTAGATTTTGGGAGCAATCGGGTCAAAGGTCAAGGTCAAGGTCACGAAAAGGTCAAAATCGTATTTTTGTTGTTCTGTTCCCTACACTCCCATGCCAAGTACAGAACAGTAGCTGCGGCGAAGGTATGCGCTCTACCGAGTGCCCGTTCTAGTTGTCTTTATTTTTGATATTGATAACTGCTTTTCTATTTTTGATAACACTGGGTAAATCAATGTAAGAAGAAGCTTTTAGAGGATCTGATTTAAGAATATGAATGTCTATGTAAATAATTTTTCCTATATTGAATCCACTTCCTACGATTGAATTATCCACATCTTGCTCTTGTTTAATAACTTCATCATAGACTCCTGATGTTTTAAAATCTTGATATGAAGATATAAAGTGTGGCTCAGTTCTCATGTATGGTGCATCTATAACTCCTTTATCCTTTGTCATTTCTAATTTTACCCCCATATAAAATTTAAGTGGTTTCATTTCTTTTAGTGTTTTTTCAATCAATGTTTGAACAGCAGGTTTGACTATTTCTACAGCATCAACTATAGACTTTGGTTCGGGAGGTTTGAAGTTAAAGATTCGAATCCTGATATGTCTTTTGAAAGCACCATCAGTATTTTTAATAGTAAACAATTTTGACAAGTGTTTGTTAGTTTTAAGATGGGCTTTAAACCCCTTCTTGAGGATGGTTGTTTTACAGACCTTACAATGTTTTGTTTTAGGTGGAAGAGGGGAAAGTTTGTTAAGAATGTTGTATGTATGTTTTGCGGTGAGAATATGTTGTTTATAATATTTTACTTCCTTCTCGCAAGTATCACAATAAACCATATTTATAGCGTGAGAAAACGTGGTGTTTTATATATATCACTGTGCTTAAAATAAAACACTTTTGAGCTTTACAGCTCCGTTTTATATATATCGCTGTGCTTAAAATAAAACACTTTTGAGCTTTACAGCTCCGTTTTATATATATCGCTGTGCTTAAACTAAAACACTTTTTCACTCAGAATCATCTAAGTCATAACTATCACATGAATACTCAGAATCATACTCAGAGTCATCAATAAAGCTACTCTCATAACTATCATTTGAGCACAAACTATTAGTATCATAACTATCATCTGTGTTCAATGAAATACTATCATCACCATCGTCCGAGTTCAATGAAATACTATCATCACTATCGTCCGAGTTCAATGAAATAGTAAAATCTTCACTGCTGTAATGACTCATATTTAATTAGCAGAAAAAACCTTTCCATCTATACCAATATACTTTCTTTCATTAACGGATTCAATCTCTACATTTTTAATATCAAAAGTTATCTTTAAATAATCTCTAACTATCATAGAACGAAATGACATTTAACCAGAAATATTAACATCATTCATTTTACTTAGATCTACACCCTTTGGATTATTAAAGTAAATACAAATTTCTCCACGAGTATTGTTGATGGTCTTATCATTCTTTTTCAAAGTATCGTGGTCAATCACTTTTTCAAGCTTTGAATAAATTGCCAGGAGTAGAGGAGAAACTTTTGTTAGATTTACTTTAATGGATGTCTTTCCAGGTATAGTTAGAGCTCTTCCTTTAAATGAAATAGAGGGGCTCATGTTATTTTCCATAACTGGTTTTACCCAAAAATTTCCATATTTATCTTTGTTCAATTTAACATCTTTGACATATTTTTCTATATCTTTCACCGAAGTAGAGATTGATTGAAATTTGTCTTTTGTGCTTTAAAACATTGTATTTATTAATGAATAAACTTGCGTTTAGTTTAAGTAAAAATTTACCATATAAATATGATAAGTTCTGAAGGATATTTAGAATTTCCAGACTCTCCATATGATAAATTAGAGAATTGTCTGGCTTGTGATAGAATAGGGCTTAATAATGAGGGTTCATATAAACAATGTATTTTCTGTGATTTAATTTTAATTAATGATAATAAAAAATATAAAAATATATATAACTCTTTTAAATTAGAACCAAAAATGAATTACTTTACAAGATTAATAAGAGAGATGAATGTTAAGTATTGTGATGATAATACACCATTTCTTTCAAGGGAAGATACTATTTGTATTGAGGAAATGTATAAGGGTTTAACGATATTTATTATTCAAAATAATTTTAATGGAAATGTTAATACAAGATACTATATAAATAAAATAATGAATTATTTTGAAATTAAACCCGAACTCAGGATAAAATATAGAGTTTCTAAAATAGCTCAAAAAAAGTTAGATGACTTGTTTTCCAAATATATAAATGAATGATTTTTTACCCGTTTGGGAAAATAAGATAAAATTTAATAACCATAAAAACATTCCAAATTCATTGAGATGTCTAATAGTTGGTTCAAGCGGATGTGGAAAAACCTGTTTACTTTTAAAGATGCTCCTTGGTCCTAATTTTTTAGATTATGATAATTTAATAATTTTTACAAAGTCTAGTTTTCAACCCGAGTATCAACTACTCTCACAGGGTTTTAATGCAGGTCTTAAAAAGGAAGACATTATCGGTTTATTTAAACTTCAAAACAAACTAAATGATTATAATATTGAAGATATAATACAATTATTTTGTGATACACAGAAATCAAAATCGAAACCAAAACCCATAACTTGTATTCTCAGTGATAATACGGATGATATACCTTCACCTCAAGATTTAGATAAATCAAAAAAGAACCTCGTCATCTTTGATGATTGTGTTAATGAGAGAAACCAAACAGTAATGGATAGCTACTATACAAGAGGGAGACATTCTTCTTGTAATTGTATATATCTTAGTCAATCATATTTTCAACTCCCTCGATGCTCAATAAGAAACAATGCCAATACTTTTATTTTATTTAAGTTAAATTCAATAGATGTAAATAATTTTTGGAGAGATAATTGCTCTACGTTATGTAGTAAAAAAGAATTTGAAAATTATATGAAACACACGATTGAAAAATATAAATATATTGTTGTGAAACAAGATGAGATATTAAAGGATGTATTTTTATTTTAAACATAATTACATATATAAATGATAACTATTATTATTAATCTTGTGGGTAAATCTGCTTCAGGAAAGAACTTTCATAAATCTAAACTCTTGAATAGTAAAAATTAAAAGATTGTAAGTTTTTAAAAAAAACACCCTATGATTCGTTTTGTGAGTACTACAACCAGAGCAAAGCGACCAGGAGAAGTAGAAGGGAAAGATTATTACTACATTTCAATGGAGGAACATATGCGATTGAGGAACGAAGGTCAAATATTTGAGGAGGTCTCTCTTGGTTCTACAAAATATTCACATTGTAAGAGTGAGTTAAATAAAGTAAAATCTAATGGTCTTGGGATTTTAGAAACTAATCCTGAAGGAATGAGACAAATTATTAAACAATTGTGTGGTGATGGAGTTAAGATTTTATCATTCGGTTTTGATATCGATGAGGAGACTCAACGCAAACGTATGAAAAGCAGAGATACAAGTATTAGTGAAGAAGAAATAACAACTCGTATTAATACCAATAAAGAATTTGATGAAATATTTAAAGAAAAGGATTTATTTCAACACATTTACTATAATGACAAAGAAAAGGAAAATTTTCCCATTGACCTTTACAATTCATTAAATGATATTTTTCAATAAATAAATACAGAAAATGAATACCGAAGAAAGAGCAAGAAAGTTTAAAGAACATCAAGAGTTGGTTTCAAAAGTTGTAAAGCAACAGGAAGAGATAAAGAAGAAATGGAGATAGAAACTAACTGGTGAAGAAGCCTTTGAAAGAAAACCAGAGAAATTTTTTAAACCGCTTTTAAAAACTCAACACCCTACAGTTCCCACGGTAGAATTTACTCCAAAAAAACTTCAAATGCTCAAAGATTTTAGTCAGATAACAAAACAAGAACTTGGAAAATTCGAATATAATGATGAAGAATTATTTCAGAAACTTGAGGAGGTAAATCAACCCCCTAATTATGTAGTGGAAGCTCTTCAAAACAATGAATATTTGGCAGATTCAAAAACCAGAGCAGGTCTCATTCCAACAGAAGAACCAGCAGTGTTCCATCTTGTGGAAGAAAAGGTATTGATATTTAATGATGAATTGATGTTCTTGAGATCTACTCAACCAAATGTTAAATTAACTCCAAGATTAATGTTTCTTCTAACAAACCCCGGATTCAGCGGTTCAAAATATTTTGAGGAACCACTTGATATGGAAAGAGAGGAAGATAGGGTATATATTGAGTTGCTAAATGCACTTGATTATGGAGTTTCTGTTGCTGGTAAAAGTAAGAAGAATGAGAAGGAGAAACATATTATTGATGCTTTAAGTAAGCTTGGTTCAGGTGTTAGTTTTCTTCCAAATGACCCATCATAATTAGTTAATAGGCTATTATTGTTGTTAGGTAGGAAGAAGGCTGGAAACAACAATTGTTTTAATGAATCCTCAGCCATTTCAGATCAGTTGATGAATATGAAAATAATTAATAAATATCTTTGTATTGACATTTATTAATTATTTTCATATTCATCAACTGATCTAAAATGGCTGAGGATTCATTAAAACAATTGTTGTTTCCAGCCTTCTTACTACCTAACAACAATAATAGCCTATTAACTAATTGTGATGGGTCATTTGGAAGAAAACTAACACCTGAACCAAGCTTACTTAAAGCATCAATAATATGTTTCTCCTTCTCATTCTTCTTACTTTTACCAGCAACAGAAACTCCATAATCAAGTGCATTTAGCAACTCAATATATACCCTATCTTCCTCTCTTTCCATATCAAGTGGTTCCTCAAAATATTTTGAACCGCTGAATCCGGGGTTTGTTAGAAGAAACATTAATCTTGGAGTTAATTTAACATTTGGTTGAGTAGAACTCAAGAACATCAATTCATCATTAAATATCAATACCTTTTCTTCCACAAGATGGAACACTGCTGGTTCTTCTGTTGGAATGAGACCTGCTCTGGTTTTTGAATCTGCCAAATATTCATTGTTTTGAAGAGCTTCCACTACATAATTAGGGGGTTGATTTACCTCCTCAAGTTTCTGAAATAATTCTTCATCATTATATTCTAATTTTCCAAGTTCTTGTTTTGTTATCTGACTAAAATCTTTGAGCATTTGAAGTTTTTTTGGAGTAAATTCTACCGTGGGAACTGTATGGTGGTGAGTTTTTAAAAGCGGTTTAAAAAATTTCTCTTGTTTTCTTTCAAAGGCTTCTTCACCAGTTAGTTTCTGTCTCCGTTTCTTCTTTATCTCTTCCTGTTGCTTTACAACTTTTGAAACCAACTCTTGATGTTCTTTAAACTTTCTTGCTCTTTCTTCGGTATTCATTTTCTGTATTTATTTATTGAAAAATATCATTTAATGAATTGTAAAGGTCAATGGGAAAATTTTCCTTTTCTTTGTCATTATAGTAAATGTGTTGAAATAAATCCTTTTCTTTAAATATTTCATCAAATACTTTATTGGTATTAATACGAGTTGTTATTTCTTCTTCACTAATACTTGTATCTCTGCTTTTCATACGTTTGCGTTGAGTCTCCTCATCGATATCAAAACCGAATGATAAAATCTTAACTCTATCACCACACAATAGTTTAATAATTTGTCTCATTCCTTCAGGATTAGTTTCTAAAATCCCAAGACCATTAGATTTTACTTTATTTAACTCACTCTTACAATGTGAATATTTTGTAGAACCAAGAGAGACCTCCTCAAATATTTGACCTTCGTTCCTCAATCGCATATGTTCCTCCATTGAAATGTAGTAATAATCTTTCCCTTCTACTTCTCCTGGTCGCTTTGCTCTGGTTGTAGTACTCACAAAACGAATCATAGGGTGTTTTAAAAAAAAACTTACAATCTTTTAATTTTTACTATTCAAGAGTTTAGATTTATGAAAGTTCTTTCCTGAAGCAGATTTACCCACAAGATTAATAATAATAGTTATCATTTATATATGTAATTATGTTTAAAATAAAAATACATCCTTTAATATCTCATCTTGTTTCACAACAATATATTTATATTTTTCAATCGTGTGTTTCATATAATTTTCAAATTCTTTTTTACTACATAACGTAGAGCAATTATCTCTCCAAAAATTATTTACATCTATTGAATTTAACTTAAATAAAATAAAAGTATTGGCATTGTTTCTTATTGAGCATCGAGGGAGTTGAAAATATGATTGACTAAGATATATACAATTACAAGAAGAATGTCTCCCTCTTGTATAGTAGCTATCCATTACTGTTTGGTTTCTCTCATTAACACAATCATCAAAGATGACGAGGTTCTTTTTTGATTTATCTAAATCTTGAGGTGAAGGTATATCATCCGTATTATCACTGAGAATACAAGTTATGGGTTTTGGTTTCGATTTTGATTTCTGTGTATCACAAAATAATTGTATTATATCTTCAATATTATAATCATTTAGTTTGTTTTGAAGTTTAAATAAACCGATAATGTCTTCCTTTTTAAGACCTGCATTAAAACCCTGTGAGAGTAGTTGATACTCGGGTTGAAAACTAGACTTTGTAAAAATTATTAAATTATCATAATCTTAAAAATTAGGACCAAGGAGCATCTTTAAAAGTAAACAGGTTTTTCCACATCCGCTTGAACCAACTATTAGACATCTCAATGAATTTGGAATGTTTTTATGGTTATTAAATTTTATCTTATTTTCCTAAACGGGTAAAAAATCATTCATTTATATATTTGGAAAACAAGTCATCTAACTTTTTTTGAGCTATTTTAGAAACTCTATATTTTATCCTGAGTTCGGGTTTAATTTCAAAATAATTCATTATTTTATTTATATAGTATCTTGTATTAACATTTCCATTAAAATTATTTTGAATAATAAATATAATTAAACCCTTATACATTTCCTCAATACAAATAGTATCTTCCCTTGAAAGAAATGGTGTATTATCATCACAATACTTAACATTCATCTCTCTTATTAATCTTGTAAAGTAATTCATTTTTGGTTCTAATTTAAAAGAGTTATATATATTTTTATATTTTTTATTATCATTAATTAAAATTAAATCACAGAAAATACATTGTTTATATGAACCCTCATTATTAAGCCCTATTCTATCACAAGCCAGACAATTCTCTAATTTATCATATGGAGAGTCTGGAAATTCTAAATATCCTTTAGAACTTATCATATTTATATGGTAAATTTTTACTTAAACTAAACGCAAGTTTATTCATTAATAAATACAATGTTTCAAAGCACAAAAGACAAATTTCAATCAATCTCTACTTCGGTGAAAGATATAGAAAAATATGTCAAAGATGTTAAATTGAACAAAGATAAATATGGAAATTTTTGGGTAAAACCAGTTATGGAAAATAACATGAGCCCCTCTATTTCATTTAAAGGAAGAGCTCTAACTATACCTGGAAAGACATCCATTAAAGTAAATCTAACAAAAGTTTCTCCTCTACTCCTGGCAATTTATTCAAAGCTTGAAAAAGTGATTGACCACGATACTTTGAAAAAGAATGATAAGACCATCAACAATACTCGTGGAGAAATTTGTATTTACTTTAATAATCCAAAGGGTGTAGATCTAAGTAAAATGAATGATGTTAATATTTCTGGTGAAATGTCATTTCGTTCTATGATAGTTAGAGATTATTTAAAGATAACTTTCGATATTAAAAATGTAGAGATTGAATCCGTTAATGAAAGAAAGTATATTGGTATAGATGGAAAGGTTTTTTCTGCTAATTAAATATGAGTCATTACAGCAGTGAAGATTTTACTATTTCATTGAACTTGGACGATAGTGATGAGAGTATTTCATTGAACTCGGACGATGGTGATGATAGTATTTCATTGAACACAGATGATAGTTATGATACTAATAGTTTGTGCTCAAATGATAGTTATGAGAGTAGCTTTATTGATGACTCTGAGTATGATTCTGAGTATTCATGTGATAGTTATGATTTAGATGATTCTGAGTGAAAAAGTGTTTTAGTTTAAGCACAGCGATATATATAAAACGGAGCTGTAAAGCTCAAAAGTGTTTTATTTTAAGCACAGCGATATATATAAAACGGAGCTGTAAAGCTCAAAAGTGTTTTATTTTAAGCACAGTGATGTATATAAAACACCACGTTTTCTCACGCTATAAATATGGTTTATTGTGATACTTGCGAGAAGGAAGTAAAATATTATAAACAACATATTCTCACCGCAAAACATACATACAACATTCTTAACAAACTTTCCCCTCTTCCACCTAAAACAAAACATTGTAAGGTCTGTAAAACAACCATCCTCAAGAAGGGGTTTAAAGCCCATCTTAAAACTAACAAACACTTGTCAAAATTGTTTACTATTAAAAATACTGATGGTGCTTTCAAAAGACATATCAGGATTCGAATCTTTAACTTCAAACCTCCCGAACCAAAGTCTATAGTTGATGCTGTAGAAATAGTCAAACCTGCTGTTCAAACATTGATTGAAAAAACACTAAAAGAAATGAAACCACTTAAATTTTATATGTGGGTAAAATTAGAAATGACAAAGGATAAAGGAGTTATAGATACACCATACATGAGAACTGAGCCACACTTTATATCTTCATATCAAGATTTTAAAACATCAGGAGTCTATGATGAACTTATTAAACAAGAGCAAGATGTGGATAATTCAATCGTAGGAAGTGGATTCAATATAGGAAAAATTATTTACATAGACATTCATATTCTTAAATCAGATCCTCTAAAAGCTTCTTCTTACATTGATTTACCCAGTGTTATCAAAAATAGAAAAGCAGTTATCAATATCAAAAATAAAGACAATAAATGTTTTCTCTGGTCTATTTTAGCACACTTACATCCTCCACATTTTCATGATGAAAGAGTATCTCATTATAAAAAATATGAGAATACATTAAATACGAAAGATCTAAAGTTTCCGATGACTTTAAATGATATTCCTAAATTTGAAAAGATGAATAATTTATCAGTTAATGTTTATGGTCTAACAGAAACAAACAACATTCAGGTTTTAAAGCTTTCTGACAATTGTAAACAAACTCATATTAATCTTCTATATTTTATTTCAGAGGAAAATTCACATTATACATACATCAAAGATATTGCTAAATTAATAAAACCACAAGTCTGTAAGAGAACAAATAAAATATATATTTGTTTGCGTTGTCTTAACTTCTTCAATTCACAAGAAAGATTAGATAAACATTCAAATTATTGTGGCGAACATAAATCAACGGTAATCAATATGCCTAAAGAAGGCTCAAAGATCACATTCAAAGATGAAAATAAAAAGATCAAACATCCATTTGTTATATATGCTGATTTTGAAAGTATTCTAGAAAAAATAGATACTGCTTCTCCAGATCCAAAAGAATCATACACAAATAAATATCAAAAACATACTCCTTGTGGTTTTTGTTATTATATCAAATCATCCGTTGGTGATGAATATATCAAGTTAGAGGTGTATAGAGGCTCAAATACCCCAGAGGAGTTTGTGAAACGACTAGAAAAAGACTGTGTCCGATTAACCAAGATAATGAGAGAAACCAATAAACCAATGTCCTTAACAAGTAAAGAAAAAAGAGAATTTAGACAGCCAAAGGTTGACTGTCATATTTGTGAGAAGAAAATTGGTAAAGGTCTAAAGGTTAGAGACCATTGTCATCTCACTGGTAAATATAGAGGTCCGGCTCATCAAAGTTGTAATATTAATTATCAACTCCCCTCTTTCATTCCTGTCTTTCTTCATAACAACGCTCATTATGATACACATCTATTTATCAAGGAACTCTCAAAGACTTCTGGAAGTATCTCAGCAATTCCAAACACGGATCAGAAATACATTTCATTCACAAAAACAATTCACACATCTCCTATTACTCATATCAGATTTATTGATACATTTAAATTCATGGCAAGTCCATTGGCTAACTTGGTTCAAAATCGAAAAGAGTTTCCATGTCTTTCAGAGTATTTTTTAGATAAAGATTTTCTAACACAAAAGGGAATTTACCCCTATGACTATATGGACTCATTTGAGACAAACAACAACAACAACATGCATTTTAAGGCCATGTTCCCTGCTAGAGCGGGGGTTAGCCTTGCGGTCCCCATGACAATCTTCTCCATTTTGCCCTATTTTCTGCATCTCTCCTTGTTGACCCCCTTGCCCGCATTTCTTCTTCCACCATCTTTAGCCAAGTCTTTCTCGGTCTTCCCCGTCCTCTACTTCCTTCTACATTAACTTCCATCACTCTTCTCAAATAGTCACTTTCATCCTTCCTCAATACATGACCAAACCATCTCAACCTGTTCCTCTTCACAGCATCAATCACAGGCAATATTCCCAGCATCTTTCGCAATTCATCATTTGTCTTCCTCTCTCTCAACGATACTCCGCACATCCATCGAACCATTCGCATTTCCACCCTTTCCAGCCTTCGTTGCTGCTCTACGTTCATTACCCATGTCTCGCTCCCATAAATCATAACACTTCTCACACATGCAGCATACACCCTTCCCTTCAGCTTCAGCAACACTCTCCTCCTCATCAGCATGCCACTCAGTTCCCGAAACTTCTTCCATGCACATCTCACTCGAGCAACCGTTGCCGAGTCTGATCCACCTTCTCCATTCAGCATGTCTCCGAGGTAGCAAAATGTTTTCACACCTTCCAGCTTCACGCCGTCTCCAAGATCCAACTCAACATTTCCTCCATCTGCAGCTCCCTCTGTGCACACCTTACATTTGAATGTAGCTGCCACACTGGTTAATGACCCTCTCAGACCACTACATTTTTGATGAACCCACTCAGCGCACATTGTACACTGAATGGAGTTCACTCCGACACCCTTCCTACACACAGCACAGGGCCACTTCCCAGTTCTTTCCACCTCACCACATGCTTTACCACTTGCCATCACCTTTGTCTTTCCGATATTCACCTTCAGACCTTTTGTCTGAATACATTCCTTCCACTTGTTCATCTTTTCCTTCAGTCCATCCATACTTTCCGCAATCAACACCAGATCATCTGCATACAACAACTCCCACGGTAAACCCTCCTTTACGGTCTGAGCCAGCACCTCCATCACAGCTACAAATAGTAGTGGACTTAGTACCGACCCCTGATGCACTCCCACCTTCACCTCAAACTCACCACTGTTCCCGTCCTTCGTCCTTACAGCTGTGCGTGCTCTTTTGTACATTGCCATCACTACTCTGATCAACCATTCCTCCGCTCCTAACTTCCTCAATGCCCATGTCAATACTTTGCGTGGAACCCTATCGAATGCTTTCTCCAGATCAACAAACCCAAAAAACAACTTCTTCCTCTTATCCATGTACTTCTCCTGCAACTGCCTCACAATGAAAAGCGCATCTGTCGTTCCTCTTCCTGGCATAAATCCAAACTGCATTTCGTCGATCTTCACTTTCTTCCTTATCCTCCTCTCCAACACCCTTTCCAATACCTTCATTCCATGCTCCAATAACTTTATCGCTCGGTACGAGCCACACTCCAGAGGGTCACCTTTCCCCTTGTATAGAGGGACGAGGGTACTCAGTTCCCAATCCACTGGAATGCGGCCTTCTTTCACCACCAAATTACAGATCTCTGTCATTCTCTTCACACCCCAACTTCCTGCTGCCTTCAACATATTTCCCACAACTCCCGTCGGCCCTCCCGCTTTTCCACTCTTCATTGCTTTTATCGCTTCCTCAACTTCCTTCTCAGTTATCTTCTCTGCCGGTCCTAAAACTGGGTTACTCTCTATGTTGCCATCCCATTCATTCTCTGTATTCAACAGCATTTCCATATATCTTTTCCATCTTCCTTTAATTCCATCTGGGTCGACAACGATTTGTGCCACTTCATCCTTCAAGCAACTCACCCCCATCACATCACACCTCTCTTTCGCTATCTGCTTTGCAATCCTGAATACTGCTTTCTGACCCTCTTCCGAATCCAAGCGTTCTCCGAACATTTTCCTACATGCCTCCTGCGCCTTTGCTACCTCTTTCTTTGCAGCCTTCCTGGCTGCCTTATAACTTTCATGCTCTGCTGTTTCTGCTCCCGTACCCTTCGCCTTCTGCCACTCTTTGAACTTCTTCCTCTTCTCGTCAATCCTCTTTCCAACCTCAACATCCCACCACCATGTTTCCGAGTGCCTCGGTGGTCCTTTTGTCCATCCACATACCTCACCAACGGCTCCCAACAGACTAGCTTTCATTGACATCCAACGACTTTCAAGCTCAACCACATCATCCTCTACCCTACTCAGCCTCTCTTTTAATGCCTCCCTTACTGTCACCTCTTTCAACCTCCACACCTTCATTCTCGGTTGGTACTTCACCCGCCGAGCTCTCCTCGCACCTTTCACCCTTATGTCGCAGACAACCAAGTGGTGCTGTGAAACAGCCTCCTCCCCCGGGATCACCTTTGTGTCCCGGAGGTGCCCCCTATCTCGCCGACGCACCATCAGGTAGTCAACGGTTGTCGTCGACCCACCTGACGTGTATGTAACAAGCTTATTGTCCTCTTTCTGGAACTGAGTATTACAAATCAACAAATCAGCTCCATCAGCAAACTCCAAAATCCTTTCACCTTCTCCATTTCTCACACCATATCCGTAACCCCCATGAACTCCCTCAAAACCATCCATACTCCTTCCCACATGTCCATTCAGGTCTCCTCCCACCACAACAACTTCCTCATCTTTCACGTTTTCCATCAGCTTCTCTATCGCACACCAGAACTTGTCCTTCTCTTCATCGCTTCGACCAACCTGCGGAGCATATCCCGAGATGACGTTCACCAAGAGCTTTCCAATCATCATTTTCACCATCATCAACCTATCACTCACTCTAGTCACACTCACCACACTGTCTACAAACTCCTCAGAAAACAGGACACCAACACCATTCACGCTCTCCGGGCACCCTTGCCACACAAACTTGTATTTCTGTCCCTGCCTACCCTTCACCATTCTCACACCACTTCCCTTCCATCTCGTCTCTTGCACACAACATATGTCCACTCTTCTTCTGACCAATACTTCCACCACTTCTCCTGATCTCCCTGTCATTGTCCCCACATTCCATGTCCCAAACCTCAGAAACCGATCTCCACTTCGGGCTGCACCCTGCCCATATGTACTTGTGATTGTCATGGTTCGCTTTTTGAGGCAATGTTTTTATGGCCGGATGCCCTTCCTGACGCCAACCCTCTTAGTCATCTCTTACGACACGCGGGGATACGGTGTACCTATTCTGACCAGGGTACACACTGGGAAACGTTTAAAACATGTAAATTCTGGGGGTGGGGGGGGGGGGGGGGAGGCGTCAGCATCACGGCTGCGGTTTAAACATATTCCAACAATATCCAAACAGAACGATGAAAAAAAAAAAAAAAAAAAAAAATCCGGGAAAAGTCTCCAAGCGAGAACGTCGATTTGAGAAAGAAGGAGCAGAGGCGGAAGAAAACGAGATACAGGGGGCGGGGCACAAGCCGAGACGAGGAGGAGAGCGAACAAGCACGTGTCCGGGAGGAGAGAAAGAATCAATATATAATTCTTTGTCTCAGGAGGTGAGGTGAGGGGGAGAAAATAAAATAAAAGAAACAAGCAATACAGCGAAGGAAATAACCCAAACCGACAAAACACCGAAGGGGGGAGGGAAGCCCCAAGTCACCAGGCCGCGCACGAGGTACGACTCAGAAAACGATTAACTACACACAAGTTTGCACGAACCAACAAACCAACACCAATATGGACTCATTTGAGAGATTCAATGAAACACAACTTCCTTCAAAAGAAAATTTCTATAACAAATTAAACAACAGTAATATATCTGATAAAGATTATGTACACGCACAAAATGTTTGGGAAAAATATAACATCAAGAATCTTGGCGAGTATCACGATTTGTATCTCAAAACTGATGTGCTTTTATTGGCCGATGTATTTGAAGCCTTTAGATCTGTTTGTCGCACTGGATATGGATTGGATCCTGCTCACTACTACACAGCACCTGGATTGGCCTGGAGTGCGATGTTGAAAATGACAAAACAAGGTTTGGATTTGATAACCGATGTCGATATGCTTTTGATGATTGAAAAGGCAAAAAGAGGTGGAATTTCACAAGTCTGCTCGAGTAGATACGCAAAAGCAAATAACAAATATCTTCCAAATTATGATCCAACGAAAGAGAGTTCTTACTTGATGTACTATGACGCGAACAACCTGTATGGCTGGGCAATGTCTCAGGCTCTTCCTTATGGAAAACTTAGATGGGTAAAGGAAAAAGACTACAAAAACGTTTTACAAGATGTATGTATCTCTACACAAAAAGAATTGGATGAAGAAAAAGTTGGTTATTATTTTGAAATTGATTTAAAATATCCAGAGGAACTCCATAACCTACACAAAGATCTCCCATTTGCTTGTGAGAAAGAAAGTCCAAAGAAAGAATGGTTGAGTGATTATCAACGATCGTTTGATATAGGTGAATCAACAGAAAAATTACTTACTACATTATATAACAAGAAAAATTATGTTCTACACCAAATAAATTTGCGACAATATTTATCAAAAGGTCTAAGAGTAGAGAAGATCCATAGGGTTCTAAAGTTCAATCAAAGTCATTGGTTAAAGGGGTACATTGATTTTAATACACAAAGAAGAACAGAGTCAAAAACAGATTTTGAGAAAGACTTTTATAAATTGATGAATAATGCGGTCTTTGGTAAGACTATGGAGAATGTGAGGAAAAGACAAAATATCAGACTATCAACATCTTGGGAACAAGCATCAAAATTAATTAATAGACCGAGTTTTACTCAAGCTGAGGTCTTTATTGAGAACTTTTGTGCGATCCATTTGATTAAAGAGAGTATTGAAATGAACAAACCTATTTATATTGGAACATCAATTCTTGATTTATCAAAGTCATTAATGTATGATTACTTTTATAATAACTTGAGGAAGAAATATCAAAATGATGTTAATCTACTTTATATGGATACAGATCGTTTTATTTTGAAAATTAATACCAACGATGTTTATTCAGACATGAAAAGAGACATTAATATCTATGACACGAGTAATTACAGTCCAGAGAGTGAGTTGTTCTCTTCTAAAAATAAAAAGGTGATTGGAAAGTTCAAGGATGAATTAGGAGGAAATGTTATGAGTGAATTTGTGGGATTGAGGTCAAAGGCTTATGCTTATAAATACATTGTGAATAACGTTGAAAAGACTGATAAGAAGATAAAAGGTGTAAAGAAAAATGTTATTAAAGAAACCATAAACTTTAAGGATTATTATAACTGTTTAACAACAAAGAAAGAAGAGTTTAGAAGATTAATGGAATAAGAAGTTATAAACATCAATTATATTCAGAAGAGATAAATAAGAAAGCATTGGGGGCTTTTGATGATAAGAGGTTTATTTTAGAAAATGGAATTGATAGTCTCCCTTATGGTTATATAAGTATATAAGTGATAAGATATATATAAGTGATAAGATATACATAAGTGATAAGATATATATAAGTGATAAGATATATATAAGTGATAAGTTAAAAAGGGGGGGTTGGGGATTTTAACAGGCTACCGCTGCCTTTTTTACTATTATATAAATGATAGAACCAAGTATCAACCAGACTAAAGAGTGGAGGTGTAATCAACCTTGGTATATAAATGGAAAACATAATGAATGTGAAAAATATCAAATAGGTATAATTGAAAAGGCAACTGGTAAAAAAGTTCCCAAAACAAATAAGAGAATTAATTTAAATACTGGTGAGTTGGGTAAAAAAGATAAAAATATTTTTGAGTGGACGGAAAACTTTGATGGTTGTCAGGAAAATATATACATTAATTTAAAAATGGTATGTAGGAGAGGAGGCGCTCAGACAAGAACATTGAGGGAGGTTTATCATTTTATTTTAGCTCAGTTAAAATATCTTGATAAAGAACCAAACTCAAACATCTTTTTTGTTAATATATTAGATGGTGAAGGGAGTGGCAAGAGAATTAAATTATTTCCCACGCATAAACAAATATTTGTAGGGTCGTTGTTTGAGTGGGTCAAAGATGATTCACCAGATGATATTAAGAGTAAAAGGTTAAAAGGTCCATAAGGTCAGAAGGATCACAGGTTCACACAGAAGGACCATTGTTTAAGTGGTCTAATGAATAAGGATAACATGTCAAAAGGTTAGAAGGTTCGTAAAGAACAGGGTGAGAGAAATAGAGGTGTTTAGGGGCAATGAGGGAGGGAAAGAATTAATATGGAAGTGAATGGGTCAATGTTTGAGTGGGTCAAAGATTAATCTGCCAGATGATATGTAGAAGAAGGATGATAGGTCTATAAGAGAAAACAAATATTTGTAGTGTTTGAGTGGTCTAATGAACAACATTAAGGATAGGTACTACAGACAAAAGGTTCATAAAGATGAGGGTGGGAGAAATAGAGGTGTTTAGGGGCAATGAGGGAGGGAAAGAATTAATATGGAAGTGAATGGGTCAATGTTTGAGTGGGTCAAAGATTAATCTGCCAGATGATATGTAGAAGAAGGATGATAGGTCTATAAGAGAAAACAAATATTTGTAGTGTTTGAGTGGTCTAATGAACAACATTAAGGATAGGTACTACAGACAAAAGGTTCATAAAGATGAGGGTGGGAGAAATAGAGGTGTTTTGGGACAATGAGGGAGGGGAAAATTTAACATGTAAGTGAATGAGGATTTGCTGTGTCCCAGAACCAACATTATTGCACTACTTATACAGTTCATAAAACATCAAAATCCGTACCTTTGTAATTAGACTGATGAACTGCATATGCCTGAAAATTAGGAAATAGACATGTAAATATTTCCTCTAATTGTCAAAAATAAGGTCAGAGTTCGATTACCCAACCCAGAAACATAAAATGGTGAACCTCGCGTAAATCTTGACAAAAAACTCAAAAACCGACATGTTTGACTCAAAAATGACCTTTAAGATGACCTTGAGGGTTGACCTTGACCTCGAATCATCAAAATAACATCATAATTGGATTCCTCGACCTCGAAAACCCCTGAAAAGTGGTATCATACATGATTCCAACCCTTTTGGTTATTTAAGTGATTTTCCTCTAATCCGGGTGGCGGCCATTTAGTATTTCGCCAATATGGGGCCCCCGGGGAGGGGGGGGGGCGCCCGTCTTGGCGCCCGTCAAAAATCGAAAGAGTATGGCATGGGCAACATCTGGGCCAAATTTGGTGCTTTTGGAAGAATTTGAACCAAACGGCCCCAAAATATCCCTAAGGGCCCTGACTATAAGGCTTTGTGGCAGGCAATATCCCATAAAAAATTAAATTAATAAAAATAAAAAGAGGCTGCAGCCTGCTTATCTGAAGAATGAGGGATGTCACAGCAGATGGTGGAGTCATCAGCAAATAGATAAAAGTGATTTTCCAGAGTCAGAGAGATCATTTGTGAAGATCAGGAATATGACTGGGCCTAGAACACTGCCTTGGGGCACTCCAGTCTTGGCAGGTAGAGGAGATTAGAGGATTCTGTTGAGTGCCACACGTTGACTAGGAGAGTAGAGGAAGTTAGTAAGCCATGTGTGGAGTTGGCCTTGGATAACATGAGAGGATAGTTTGGAGAGAAAGAGTAAGGCATCATGCCAGACTGTATCAAAAGCACAAGGTCTGTCCAGACAGACAGCCCTGATCTCGTGTCTGACATTGAGAGTCTCCATCCATTGTTGGGTGAGCAGAAGCAGCATGTCCAAGGTGGAATGACCTGGACTGAATCCAAATTGGTGATCTGAGATGAGGTCGTTGGAGAAAAGGAAGGATTTCGTATCAACCGGGATTATGGATTCCATGACCTTGCTGATGATTGGAAGTAAGCTGGTCTGTGCTGAAGGGGATCTATTTTGCACCATTTTTCGGCAATGCAGTGATATTGGCAGATTTCCATGCAGATTGAAAATGACCAAGGGTAAGTGACAGGGTGAAAAGGGCAGAGAGAGGATTGCCAGAGCAGCAGAGCAGGTTTTAGGTTTTCGTGAACTTGGTGGACAGGTTGGGTGTCTGACAAGGACAAATCCATTCGATTTTGGTGAAGATCTGAATATGGATTCGGATATTCGAATTATTATTTTTTTAAAGTGATTCTTCACCATTGGGAGATAGGGCCAAAAACGATACATAGCAGGATATCTCAAAAAGTTATGGATAGATTTGGACGAAACCTGTTGAACAGGTTGTGTGTGTGACAAGGAAGATTCGATTCAATTTTGGTGAAGATCCGGATCCGGCTACTAGAATTTTTAAGTCATTCTTCACCATTGGGAGAAAGGGCTAAAAACTATACATAGCAGGACATCTCAAAAAGTTGTGGACAGATTTTGACGAAAATTGGTCGACCGGTTGGGTGTCTGACGAGGACGATTCGATTCGATTTTGGTGAAGATCTGAATATGGATTCGGATATTCTAATTATTTAATCTTTCAATTGATTCTTCACCATTGAGAGATATAATAGGGCTAAAACCAACATATATCAGGATATCTCAAAAAGTTATGCACGAGTTATAACTAAACTTGGTGGACGAGTTATAACTAAACTTGGTGCACGAGTTATAACTAAACTTGGTGGACGAGTTATAACTAAACTTGGTGGACGAGTTATAACTAAACTTGGTGGACGAGTTATAACTAAACTTGGTGGACGAGTTATAACTAAACTTGGTGGACGAGTTATAACTAAACTTGGTGGACGAGTTATAACTAAACTTGGTGGACGAGTTATAACTAAACTTGGTGGACGAGTTATAACTAAACTTGGTGGACGAGTTATAACTAAACTTGGTGGACGAGTTATAACTAAACTTGGTGGACGAGTTATGACTAAACTTGGTGGACGAGTTATAACTTAACTTGGTGGACGAGTTATAACTAAACTTGGTGGACGAGTTATAACTAAATTTGGTGGACGAGTTATAACTAAACTTGGTGGACGAGTTATAACTAAACTTGGTGGACGAGTTATAACTAAACTTGGTGGACGAGTTATAACTAAACTTGGTGGACGAGTTATAACTAAACTTGGTGGACGAGTTATAACTAAACTTGGTGGACGAGTTATAACTAAACTTGGTGGACGAGTTATAACTAAACTTGGTGGACGAGTTATAACTAAACTTGGTGGACGAGTTATAACTAAATTTGGTGGACGAGTTATAACTAAACTTGGTGGACGAGTTATAACTAAACTTGGTGGACGAGTTATAACTAAACTTGGTGGACGAGTTATAACTAAACTTGGTGGACGAGTTATAACTAAACTTGGTGGACGAGTTATAACTAAACTTGGTGGACGAGTTATAACTAAACTTGGTGGACGAGTTATAACTAAACTTGGTGGACGAGTTATAACTAAACTTGGTGGACGAGTTATAACTAAACTTGGTGGACGAGTTATAACTAAACTTGGTGGACGAGTTATAACTAAACTTGGTGGACGAGTTATAACTAAACTTGGTGGACGAGTTATAACTAAATTTGGTGGACGAGTTATAACTAAATTTGGTGGACGAGTTATAACTAAACTTGGTGGACGAGTTATAACTAAACTTGGTGGATGAGTTATAACTAAACTTGGTGGACGAGTTATAACTAAACTTGGTGGACGAGTTATAACTAAACTTGGTGGACGAGTTATAACTAAACTTGGTGGACGAGTTATAACTAAACTTGGTGGACGAGTTATAACTAAACTTGGTGGACGAGTTATAACTAAACTTGGTGGACGAGTTATAACTAAACTTGGTGGACGAGTTATAACTAAACTTGGTGGACGAGTTATAACTAAACTTGGTGGACGAGTTATAACTAAACTTGGTGGACGAGTTATAACTAAATTTGGTGGACGAGTTATAACTAAACTTGGTGGACGAGTTATAACTAAACTTGGTGGACGAGTTATAACTAAACTTGGTGGACGAGTTATAACTAAACTTGGTGGACGAGTTATAACTAAACTTGGTGGACGAGTTATAACTAAACTTGGTGGACGAGTTATAACTAAACTTGGTGGACGAGTTATAACTAAACTTGGTGGACGAGTTATAACTAAACTTGGTGGACGAGTTATAACTAAACTTGGTGGACGAGTTATAACTAAACTTGGTGGATGAGTTATAACTAAACTTGGTGGACGAGTTATAACTAAACTTGGTGGACGAGTTGGTTATGTGACAAGAACAAGCCGATTCGATTTTGGTTCAGGTCCGAATCCAGATCCGGCCTATCAGGGGGATACAAAACATAAACTGTTCAACCTGGCGGAGATTTACGTTCTACCGAGGGCAAAATTTTAGTTATAAAGGAGTTGATATTTTGCAAAAGTAAGCAAGTTTGAATTGGAAGAAAATTAAATTTGCTTGGGGATGCTAACTTAGCGACAACTGCTATTGTTCCGAAGTTAGCAACTGACTTCCTGTTCCAGAATAATGTAAGAAATCCTTTTGCTGCTTCGATAATAAAAGAAAAAATTCCCTCGTGTAATTACTCATTTCTAAGCACTAACAAGGGTGGTGGAGGAATCTTGAAAAGCTAATTTCAGATATTCTGGAAGGTAAAAGATAGTAATAAGAATAATGACATCAATTACAATTATAACTGTAAATATAACTAACATTCATGATTATCAGCAGGTTTATTTGTTGTTATAAAAGGTGCAATTGTCAAATACTTTGCTTCGATATGTTGTCATGCGATCTATTGGGTGCCCAGATATTGAGTAACCAGATAATCTTTTTATAAATCATGTTTCTGTTCACGTTTCTGCTACATTTTTGCCTTTCTGTTGTAAGTGAAGGTTCCTGTAAAGCTGCGATTAAAGAGGACGAAGAAGCGATATTTTCGACCGGAGATTTCATCATCGGGGGCATATTCCCCATTCATAACTCGGTTGTTGAAGATCTCCTGCAGCTTCCAGGCTATCCTCCGCAACTCCTCTGCACAACGTGAGTTACCTAGTCCATGCAACATTACTGGGGTTAATTTTACAACGAAGCAAAATATTGTAAATGTATTTAAAGCTTGTTCTTTTACATAAAGAAATTGGCATTCCTGTTTAATCCCTTTTGCTTTCATTTTTCTGAACTTTTTTTTTTCAGTTCACGTCCTCTTGGTCTCCAATGGGCAATGACAATGGTGTTTACCGTCCGGGAGATCAATCACAATGAAACGCTTCTTCCGAACACTACTCTCGGATATGATATCCGTGATTCTTGTTTTGCTATTCCAAAAGTAATACAAACTGGTATGACGTTTTTGAAAGCAATAATCGATGCAGATGAAGGACTAAAAAAAATTTGTTCTCTGCAAGCTATAATCGGACCATATGCTTCCAAATTGACAACGGTGCTGAGTGCAGCTTTGGGCCTGTTTTTTCTTCCCCAGGTAAAGACATGGCAACAACAAAACTTACATTTTAGTCATAATTTAGGATTAAGAAGCACGGGTTATTCCTGTAGCAATACAATAACTTTCAGTAATCTCCGAAATCCACCACTCAAAGGAATAGTGTTCAATGGTCACATGGTTCACATGAATGAATGAATGAATGATCGTTTTAAGGCCATTTTCCCCGCTAGAGCGGGGGTTAGCCTTGCGGGCCCCATGACAATCATGGTTCCCTGTTTGAGGCAATGTTTTTATGGCCGGATGCCCTTCCTGACGCCAACCCTTGGTCATGCTCTTACGATGCGCAGGGATACGGTGTACCTATTCTAAGCCAGGGTACACACCAGGATCATTCATCCCAGCAAGCTGGTACTCAATTTGCCGACCTCGGAAGGATGACAGGCTGAGTGAACCCCCCTGGCGTTAATTCAGCGATCGACCGGGATTCGAACCCAGGATCCTAGGATCCCAAGCCGGCACCCTAACCGCTAAGCCAAGACCAGGCTTGTGGTTCACATGCAACCATGGTCACATGGTTCACATGAACCCCATAAATTGCACATATTATAGAATTGAGTATTGCAAGTCTGATTGTCATTCTGGTCATTCAGATGAAAAATTGCATGCTGCATTGCAAAAACGATCTACAACACAAAATTCTGCTTTTGAAAAACTAGTACACCTGCTCAATAAGGGAGCGGCAGGAAGGGTCATTCCTCTTTGGGGTATATAGATTACAGTAGATCTATGGTTGGGTCCCAAGAACATTGGATCCCTGTTCATTTACCAAGTTTCTTGTGGAGAGATCGCAAAGTGGTTTAAGCACTCGAGCAAGCACTCCATTCAAAACCGTTAAGGAACGGCTGGCTTGGCAAGCGCTAGCTAGCTGCTTGGCAAATTAGCACACCCCGTGCTTCCTCCCTTTCAGTTTCGTGTTAAACAGCAGGAGCGACTGTTTCAAAAGGCCGCTACGTAAAATGCCATGTTAGCGGCAGGAAGGGTCATGTTAATTACCCAACCATGTGTGGTATATAGAGTTCAATAGATCTTCGCTCAGTTCTGCAAGTAAAACTTCCCTCACAGATGTCAGGATTCCTCGAAATTTCTTTATTTATTGTTATAAACAACATTAGTGACTGTTAAAAAAACTAATCATACGTGTTTGGGTTTATAATATTTTTACCTCTGGTCGAGGACGTTGCTCCCACGAAAACGCCATGATAACATGTTTATAAACGTTGACTCGACGTTTGTTCAAGGAAGAAAAATCCATTGGGGAGGTGGGACATTATTAGTATTAATATTGTTTTGTAATAACATTTTTATATTGTGCTGTTGTCATTCGCTTTGTTATTAGAAGCGTCTTGGGAAAAACGCCACGATAAAGCTATCTTAACACGGATATACACCTCAACACGCATCCCCATTGGCGGCAATGGTGGGGAAAACCCCTTTGCGGAGAAAACCTCCTTGGGGAGGGGGTGGGGGAATGAATGTGCTACAACCTTCATTGTGTAACCCTTAGTCCTCCTATCAGGTTGGTTGAGATTGGATAAGTAACGAGCGAATGTATCATGGTCAAAAATCGTGAGACAGACAGACAGACACCAAATTGTGCATTTTAGTATGATAACTATCCTGCTCAAACAGATACATTGGCATTCAACATTTTCCATAACATGTATGTTGTAATTTTCTGTGATCTATTGTACACTCATCAATGAAATGCACAGTTTAACTAGAACAGCACTTGGTAGAGCCCATACCTCTGCCAGTCTGAACCGTTTATGTTTTGTATCCCACTGATAGGCCGGATCTGAATTCGGACCTAAACCAAAATTTAATCGGCTTGTTCTTGTCACGTAATCAACTCATCCACCAAGTTTCGTCAGAATCCATCCATACATTTTTACCTTCGCAAAAGCGGAAGGTTATGTTTTGATCGCTGTGTATTTATTTGTATGTCTGTGTGTGTGTATGTTAATCGCATAACTCAAAAAGTATTCAACCGAATTGCATGAAATTTGGTGGGATGATTGGTTATTATACGGGACACATTTGATTAGATTTTGGGAAACAGATTTGCTCAAATTCTGACTATTTTTAACTCGATCGTATTTCACTCAAAGTTATGAGCGACTGAAGAAGAAGATGTCCATCCAGGACGTCATCACTATAACGCGATCTCCCGCGATCATTTCAACCTCAAAAAAAATTATAATTGCAGATTTGACAATAGATGAGGCATATTAACAAACGAATGAAACAGATTTGCTCAAATTCTGACTATTTTTAACTCGATCGTATTTCACTCAAAGTTATGAGCGACTGAAGAAGAAGATGTCCATCCAGGACGTCATCACTATAACGCGATCTCCCGCGATCATTTCAACCTCAAAAAAAATTATAATTGCAGATTTGACAATAGATGAGGCATATTAACAAACGAATGAAACAGATTTGCTCAAATTCTGACTATTTTTAACTCGATCGTATTTCACTCAAAGTTATGCGCGACTGAAGAAGAAGATGTCCATCCAGGACGTCATCACTATAACGCAATGTCCCGCGATCATTTCAACCTCAAAAAAAATTATAATTGCAGATTTGTCAAGAGATGAGGCATATTAACAAACGAATGAAACATATTTGCTCAAATTCTGACTATTTTTAACTCGATCGTATTTCACTCAAAGTTATGATTTGTATGTCTGTGTGTGTGTGTGTGTGTGTGTGTGTATGTTATTCGCATACCTCAAAAAGTATTCAACCGAATTGCATGAAATTTGGTGGGATGATTGGTTATTATACGGGACACATTTGATTAGATTTTGGGAGCAATCGGGTCAAAGGTCAAGGTCAAGGGCAAGTACAGAACAGTAGCTGCGGCGAAGGTATGCGCTCTACCGAGTGCCCGTTCTAGTTGAAATATGCTATATATCGGTTTTTGCCCTATCACTCAATGGTGAGGAATCACTTAATTCTCTGATCTGCATCCGGATTCGAATGTTCACCAAAATCTAATCGTTTCGTCATTGTCACATAGCCAACCTCTCCACCATATTTCGTCCAAATCCGTCCACAACTTTTTGAGATATCCTGTTCACAAACAGACAGACAGACAATGACCAAAAAACAACAGACAGACAGGGGTGTAAACATAAGCTCCATCCACCTTTGGTGGAAGAGGTAGTAAACTTTAATACAAACTGATCATACAGAATAGTTTGTGCATTGGTGGGAGGTGGTTATGAAATTGTGGTTTGTGTGTAAATTGTATGATTTAAAGACAAGCAATGATCATAAAATAAAAAAGAAATAATCGCTGCATCGTCAATTACAATTCCATTGACATCGGTGAAGCACATCAGAAGTAAAGGTAAACTAGAACGGCACTCTTCGACGTCATAACGTCGACTGATATGCCTCTGCCCACATTACTACATCATTATAAGACTTGTATCAAGTTTGATTTAAATCCATTCAGCTGTGCCCAATTTGGCACATTTTTACCTGACATGACCTCTGACCTTTGACCTATTCACCCCCAAATTTAATCAGTCCATGTTTACATCATTATATGTACCTGTACCAAGTTTTAATTTAAATCCCTTCAGCTGTTCACAAGTTCTCACATTTTTACCTGACATGACCTCTGACCTTTGACCTATTCACCGCCAAATTTAACCCGTCCATGTTTACATCATTATACGTACCTGTACCAAGTTTTAATTTAAATCCCTTCAGCTGTTCACAAGTTCTCACATTTTTACCTGACATGACCTCTGACCTTTGACCTATTCACCGCCAAATTTAACCCGTCCATGTTTACATCATTATACGTACCTGTACCAAGTTTTAATTTAAATCCCTTCAGCTGTTCACAAGTTCTCACATTTTTACCTGACATGATCTCTGACTTTTGGCCTGTGACCTAGGGACCCCCAAAATCTAATAAGTTAATCTTTACATCAGTATACATACCTTTACCAAGTTTGAATTAGATCACTTCAGTCTTTCTCAAGTTATAGACCCATTGCAGATTTGACCTTTGACCCAAAAATCTAATCACGTAATTTTTACAACATTATACCTACCTGTACCAAGTTTGAATTGGATTACTTCAGCCGTTCTCAAGTTATAGACCTATTACACACTTTGACCTTTGACCTTTTGACCCAAAAATCGAATCAATTAATCTTTACCTCATTATATACACCTGTGCCAACTATGACTAAGATCCTTTTAGCCGTTCTCAAGTTATCGCGGTAACTAGAAACCTATCACGGATGGACGGACGGACAACCTGAAAACCTAATGCCTCCGGCGACTTCGTCGGTGGAGGCACAAAAAATACATGATAGGGAGGGACATTGTTACAGCAGCTTGGCTTATAACAAACAACAAATATCCTTGGTTCTTTCCATGCAAAAAATCATAAGCACCAACAGGAAAAGATCCGGGTCCAACAGCGCAATTACCATTGAGTTATCTTGTATGTGATATGATTCTAGGCCCGACTATAAATTGTCTGATTGGTACTTTGTGTCGTCCCGCAATCGACGTTAATTTGGGTGTCGCAAGTATGAGCTGGTGGACTTTAAAGATGTCTTTCATGAAGAGTAGGTGAGTTATCACAATCGCCCTGAGCAAATCCTAACTTCCTGCCGTACTCAGTCAAACATAAAACCTGGCCAACTGGTTTGTTAAAGACCCACCTTTAGAGGCCATTTTTCCCCGCAGAGCAGGGGTTGGCCTTTTTGGGGCACCATGGTCCGCTTTTTGCCGCAGAGCAGGGGTTGGCCTTTTTGGGGCACCATGGTCCGCTTTTTGAAGCAATGTTTTATGGCCAGATGCTCTTCCTGCCACCAACCCTGTTAGTCGTCTCTTGCGACACACAGGGTATTACCAGTGAACTGGTACTCAATTTGCCGACCACGGAAGGAGGACAGGCTGAGTCAGCCCCCCTGAGGTTAATTCAGCGATCGACCAGGATTCAGAACCCAGGATCCTAGGATCCCAAGCTGGCACCCTAAACTCTAAGCCAACACCAGGCTTGGTTTGTTGAAGACTTGGTACAAAAACTTTCACTGCCCAAGCCCAAAATATGGGGAGTAAATCGGTCTGTTGAAGCAGTCGTAGTAGCGATGGCTAACCAATTCCTGGAATTCCTGAACAGGAAAACTAAATTAAGTATCACTTCACAATATTGTGCCCCACCCTGTGTGTGCAGGTGAGCTATGGTGCTGGATGTAATTGTCTCAGTGACAAAACTCGATTCCCTTCTTACCTCCGTACCTACCACAATGACATACACTTGGGCAGTGCTTTTGCACACTTTGTAAGATACTTTGGATGGACATACGTTGGAATACTAGGGGTACAAGAAGAATACGTCCAGGACACCATGGCTTTATTCCTCATCGAGGTGGAGCCACATGGTATTTGTCCTGCCTTTATCGAAATCTTACCACAGCATTATGATCATCAGAATCTGGAGAAACTTGGTGAGTATACACACAACATGCATTTTAAGGCTATTTCCCCTGCTAGAGTGAGGGTTATCCTGAGTACACAAATATTGAATCATTTTTATGTTGTGTTTTCTTTATTAGTCTCCTAACGCTTTCACCGGAGGTGACTACACGTTTACTCTCCGTCTGTCTGTCCGTCCATCCGTCCGTCCGTCCGTCCCATCTGTGGTTTTTCAGACTTTTCCCCCTACCCTCTAATATATTCAACTGAAACTTGGTACATGGCTATATTACCCTGCGCTCGCGAAGCGAAAAGCAGGGTTAAGCAATCAGGTACGTACGTGTGCCGTACGTGTGCCGTATGTGTCTCCATTTTAAAAATTCATTTTCTCTGCAACCGTTGGTCCGATTGACACGAAATTTTTACCATATAAGCGCCTCCGCCTGTAGAATGGTTTTATTCATAAATATGACGTCATAGGTCACGTGGTATGGACGCCATCTTGGAAAAACGTTACACCTCTATATCTCCCAAACCGCTCAATGGAAAAAATTGAAACATGGCTCATTGTCAAGTACTCACCATGGGGAATAAGATATGTTGATGGTGATGTCATCGGTGCCTTAATTATGACGTCATCATTCGACAAGTACAACGTTTGATCTGATCAGTATGAATAAAACAAAAATTCCTCTGCAACTGTTGGACCGATGGATACGAAAATATCAGAATATGTGCGGCTCCTCCTGTAGAATTTTTTAATGATAACTATAACGTCATAGGTCACGTGGTACAGACGCCATCTTCGAAAAAATCGAAAAAGGTTGCACCTCTATATCTACGAAACCGCTCCATGGAAAAAATGGAAACATGGCTCATTGTCAAGTATTCCCCTTGGGGAATAAGGTGTGTTAATGATGATGTCATCTGTGCCTTCGTTATGACGTCATTCAATTCGACAAGTACAACACATCTGATCATTGTAAAAAAAAATTCTCAGCGACTGTTGGTCTGATGGGAACGAAATTTTCACCATAGGAGCACCTCCTCATGTAGAATATTTTAACGATAATCATGACGTCATAGGTCATGTGGTACAGGCGCCATCTTGGAAAAACCGAAAAAGTTTGCACCTCTATTTCTCCAAAACCGCTGCAAGCAAAAAATTGAAACATGGCTCATTGTAAAGAACTCCATATGGGGAATAGGTGTTCTTAACGATGACGTCATTGGTGCCATGATTATGACGTCATAATTCGACAGGGACAACGCTTAGTCTGATCAGTTTTGAAATGTATTGCACGTGATCTATGCATCAATTATATTAGAGAATATAAATTTATGATGTCATCGCTCACGTGGTCTGGCAGCGATCAAAGAAAAAAAAATGTTCAAAAACAGAAGAGTTGGCTTACAACAAGTTGACTGCGTAACCTCTATGAATACCATCTAGTTGTGATAAGTTACAGAACAGGTTCGAGTTTCAGAGCGTCTCACAAATGTTTCAGAGTTAAATGAGGATAAGAATGAATTGAATAATTTGGTAATTAGTTTATAAAAACATTTAATTTCGACTTAAAAATGCAGACGTCGTAGAGATGGCTAAACCAATTCCTGGAATTCCTGAACAGGAAAACGGTTACAAGTGTAAGGCACGTGACAAGATCCGGAAGGATAGGAAACGCGACTTGGTTTATGGCATCAGGTGTGGATACCAAATAGAAGAAACTCGGAAAACTCTTAAGGCCCGTATGAAGCAACGGCGTTGTCCAGCTTACTCCTCAGTCACATTTGCTCTACGGCTAGGATAGGGCGGCCGTACCCCCCCTAAATTGACAGAAACGTGCGGCGGCCGCAGAGTTTCTGAGGTGGCCACAGGGTGGCCCTAGGGCGTATGGCTATCTTTTACAGGCTGTAGGGGTCGCCGTGGAATTATAGCGCGGAGTTATAACTTTTTTCATTTCTAGGGTGGCCGTAGCAATTCGACAAGCCGTAGCCATGACGACGATATACATATGAAAAAGAACTGGTATATATACCCACTCGTTACCGTCCGTCTGGCCGCACGTTCGCCTTAGGGCCCCCCTGCGGTCGCCTTGCGGGCACCTTGAGGCTACCTTGCGTCTGCCTTGAAAATTATATGGCTGCCGCAGGGACGCCCTAAGGTCACCGTGCGACATCAAATCAAAGACCGTACGGCACCCCCACGTTTTCGGTCTCCACAATTTCTAAATACCCCGTGCAGCTACCCGAAAAATAAAAACATATGTGACTGCTACATTGTGTGACCGTGGAAATACTGCGGCCGCCCTATAATTGCTAGTGGCCGTAGATTTTTTAGACCCTACGGCAGCCGAGCCAAATGTGACTGAAGCATTATGAAGACGCTTTGAACTCTGCTGTATGTACGCACTTGAACCTGCATGGTAACAGCTTTCTTAGCAGTCAAGTGGCCATCTTAGACAGATAAAAAAGTGGTTTGCTCGTGGTCTAAAGGAATCCATTTGGGAATGAGTTGAATCACCATCTCTCAACAAAAGGGGCGGTTTGCGATTTAATCCGTCACGGACGTGGGGCAAGGCTATTACATCTCTCCCACGTCGTCTGCAATCATCACGGGATTCCCGGGTTGGTCAACAGACCAATTCAACTTACCAATGGTCGAGATCACATGACGATTTTCAAGCTTCTTCTTCACTTCAACGTCTGCCGTGAACAAGATGAGTGGATTCTCACCAAAATGTCAGCTCTACTGACTTGTAAGTCCAGCTTTTGCATTCATAAACCTATACTGAAAAAAAAGATACCTGTTTGTTAACCTCTGTGCAAAGCAAGGTGTGGCTGACGTTTTAAGCATTAACCCTCATCTTATTTTAGCCTGGTGCTGGCTTAGCAGTTAGTGTGCCGGCTTGGGATCCTGTGATCCTGGGTTTGTAATCCCGGTTGATCGCTAAATTAACGCCAGGGAAGGGTTGACTCAGCCTGTCATCCTTCCGAGGTCGGCAAATTGAGTACCAGCTTGCTGGTGATCCCTGTGTGTCGCAAGAGGCGACCAACAGGGATGGTGGCATGAAGGTGCATCCGGCCATAAAACATTGCTTCAAAAAGGGGACCACGGTGCCCAAAAAAGGCCAACCCCTGCTCTGGGGGGAAAATGGCCTCTAAAGGCGGTTCCTTTATATTCTTTTGTTCTGAGAAAATTTAATGAATGTTTTATCAAAAGTATTATGGGATTAAGGAAATATATGTCGGTTAAATAACGAATGTCAGTTTATTTCTTAATCGACTACTCATGATGTTTGTCCACAAGAGCAGCATGAACATTGTCACTAATAGCACAGAGGTTAACTGGCCAAATTTATCTGAAGAAGATTCAAAGAGAGGTAGTTATTGCCCACAACCATACCACTCTGAATACAACTGATCATGTCTGATCTCAGATGGTAATTCAGGTTTGGGACCAGTTAGTACCTGGATGGGTGACCACCTGGGAACACTGGGTGATTTCTCTCTCTTTTTTTTCTCCAGAGAGATGATTCTCTCTCTGGTGAATTCGTTTTTCCATTCTACTACTTGTCTGGATGAGAATCTGCTCAGGAGGCCGCGGCCTGTTGATAACTTTCGAGGGTTGTTTGAAATGGAGGTTACAAGTGTAAAGCTCGCTCGCCAGTTCATTATTGAGGTGGATCGTGTAAGTTTCATCACTAAAGGAGTTCTCAATATACAAATCGAAATGTGGGGTTAAGCAATGGTGAATACTTGACCTTTTAAATGACGTAATCCGCCCCAGATTGCTCGCAGAAATCCGGAGTAACGAAGTCCGTCAGGGCAGCCTGGACCTGTATCACAGGTACGTGCCAGGTAAGGATTGTAGCATGAAACAACTCATAAAGCATTAAACAAAGCCGAAAATACTTGGAATCTATCTGCCTGAAATTGGCACTCTCTCTCACTTACATTTCATTATTTACACTTCATACCGACTTTTCACCAAATGCAATTAGCAATTGACTTGTACATGGACAACATTACAAAGCATCTATATAATAATACCGTAAGGACTCGACTTTGTTATCCCTTCTACGCCGCACCCAGTGACCCGATGCCCACGGCACTCATGGATTTACGATCTACGAACCGCGCTCTTTGTTTATCACGTACAAACATACTCGAAAAATCTGAATTAGCTGACGTTGGGGCCCAAAAGCATCCGATTAACTGCCGATACGACGCCATCTTACGATGCCATCGTATTGGCGTCTGCTGGGCGAAGGCGAAGCGAGCCGTCCGCTGATTGGACAGTCGAGTGGTGTGAACATGGGTGGTGTGAACCAAATGGTCTTTTTATTCCCTTGAACATTTTAAATTAGGATATATAAGGAAATGTCTTATCGTCATTTTAATAAAGTTAAATGGAGTGAAGTTGCGATACTCGGGGTGTGTTGCATAAATCCTCGTAACTCAGAGAGGTGTAGCAGGTGGCGCGACTTAAGGAAGCTTAAAGATAACGAGCTGAAAACAGACGAACGATATGTCAATCTCTTTCTACACCGAACGGCAATAAAAGTATGAGAGCGGGAAGGCATGGCCTGAGCACTTCGAGCAGAGAGGACTGCTTGGACCTAACTTAAAGAGAAAAAATTGGAGCTTAACGGAAGAAGAAGATCCCATGAGCGCTCCCCTAAGCCATCCATATTGGTACACTCTATCCATACACCACATCCTCCCTTCCGTGGATGTTCCACGGGTTTCACGTCTTTATCGTCATTTTAATAAAGTTAAATGGAGTGAGGTTGCGATACTCGGGGTGCGTTGCATAAATCCTCGTAACTCAGAGAGGTGTAGCAGGTGGCGAGATGTAAGGAAGCTTAAAGATAACGAGCTGAAACAGACGAACGATATGTCAATCCCTTTCTACACCGAACGGCAATAAAAGTATGAGAGCGGGAAGGCATGGCCTGAGCACTTCGAGCAGAGAGGACTGATTGGACTTAACTTAAAGAGAAAATATTGGAGCTTAACGGAAGAAGAAGATCCCATGAGCGCTCCCCTATGCCATCCATAATGGTACACTCTATCCATACACCACATCCTCCCTTCCGTGGATGTTCCACGGGTTTCGGCTAGTCTATATAATAATAGCGTAAGGACTTGACTTTGTTATCCCTTTTACGCCGCACCCAGTGACCCGATGCCCACGGCACTAATGGATTTACGATTTACGAACCGCGCTCTTTGTTTATCACGTACAGCCATACTCGAAAAATCTGAATTAGCCGACGTTGGGGCCCAAAAGCATCTGATTAACTACCGATACGACGCCATCTTACGATGCCATCGTATTGGCGTCTGCTGTGCGAAGGCGAAGCAAGCCGTCCGCTGATTGGACAGGCGAAGGCGAAAGCAAGCCGTCCACTGAGTGGACAATCCAGAGCATGCATTTGTGCCGGTGTCAGCGATTGTTGTTCATATACGCACTCTTCATTCTCATCTTTCTTCTTAACTCTTACTCGGACAAGCAAATCCCGTATGCCATCCATAATAATGGTACACTCTATCCATACACCACATCCTCCCTTCCGTGGATGTTCCACGGGTTTCGGCTAGTGATATAATATTAAAGAACACCATGACATAACGATCCAATCAACAATGCAACCAGTTTGTTTTTAACGGAATGCGGTTTCCATGGCAACAATGCCCGCAGCGTCAAATGACCGTCGTCATGATGTATTTTTGTTTTCCATTTTAGAACATTAAGACACATTCGCCACAACAATGTGCAGGTTTGTCGTTGTGCTCTTGACTTGTTTGTAAACTCACAAAATACGTGTTGAGTTTCAAACCAGTGTGTTTCGGGTGCATCGTGTGCATTCTGAAGTTTGGACTGTGAAAATATGTTTTTGGGTGAGTGGGAAACATTGAGAAACACATTCGTTGATGTCTGATGTAAGGAGGATAAAGGGTTAAAAATCCGATTGATGAGTACTGCAACATATCCAACATGTCCAGTATAATACGTTCCTGTGGTATTTTGTGAAGAGCCCAAAACACACGGACTCTTATGATTGAGGTCTCCCCACGTAGTCTTTATTTCCCTTTCCTCTCCGTTGGGGGCATGGTCAAAACAATACAGTACAGCACCCCACATCCTCCCATTTTACAAGTTATAGAAAACAAACTTTTACAACAATAATACATGGAGTTTAAAAACAATTCGAGTAATAAATTTGTGCTTCGATTTAAGGTTGACATGAATAATTCAAAACATCTTAATCAGGGTCTTGCAATACAACTCTACCTTATCTACCCAATCATCATTTCTCCCCAGATATTATAGAAGTTTACCTTTTAAGCTCAGAATACACATAACAAAGATGTCGTATGTCAATTCTACAAGTAGTCCATGGGCTGGGGTGGTTTCTGTGTGACTTTTATGTGCCCTAAGTTTCTCTTCATATTATTGAAGTATACCATGTGGGACATCAAAAAAGTGAGGGTGGACATCTGGGAGCCTGGTCGGATTTGAGAAAATGACGTCACAATATCAAGCTTTTGCGTTCATGAGGCGACCAAAAATTTGGGGTAGGGGAAACTAAAATGCTTATAACGCCACAATCATACATGATATAACTGCAAACTACCATTCAAAATATTTGTTTTTATTCACTCTACATGTGACAATATGTAATTATCTGATTATTATGCAAATTTGCTGTCCAGAGGTCAAAAGGTCATGGAAATCGGCGGTTGCTTAAAATCTGACCCACCAGAAGAAAAATGTGAGTTACAGGCTGCCTGTACTACTTGAGAATTTTTGCTGGCTGTCAGAGGTTGCCAAGACATATCTCTATCACATGATGTGCATTGTATAAGAATTAACCCTTTTGTAACGTAAACATCAACTTTGATAAATGGTGCTATTTCAGGAAAGCTGATTTTCCTTTGCAGCGGAAGACACATGCCACAAAATAAAGTAATCGAACATTTTCATCAGTATGAATATGATCTATCACCAACTACTTATTTCTTTAAGCCTAAATATCACTTAATTTACTAATTTCTTACAATATTCCCATGTCGTTAACCCGCTAAGTCCTAAAACAACCACCTGTAGAGGGGGGGGGGGGGGGGGGGGGTTCGGAACATCCTTAGTCCATTCAGCAAAAATAAACTGCTGAATTTGCTCAGGTTTAGTAATAGTCTAGGTTTTTATGTCCAAATGAAGGTATACTGCTGACTGTAGTCACTATTCCAAATCATGCCAATTTGATAATGGGAGAAGGAATACATGTAGATGCCAGGAGTACATTTCCATGCAGCTGTAAGTGTCACATATGAGTTCTGTTCGGTTTTAGATACAACCAGCTGTATTTTTACAACAAACATTCTCGTCTCCCATACCTTGGCACTTGCAGAACTTGCAACAATGCAGGTCACTCTTTCGACATGCACATCTCTCTGTCGCACATTTCAAGCAAGTACAGTGCACAGCATATTCCTCGTGAATGGGTCTGATGGCCTTATCTGGATGGAGAAGTTCATCTTCCTCTTCAAATCCGTATAGGAGAGGATTCAACTCAGTCGTATTTGCAGAGAGAATTGATGTCATCACATATGTAGCAAAATATGCCCTTAGAATATGGGCCTTTATGGCATGGCTTGTAGGTGGCAACTTCTCGAGTGGGGTTTTGCTGTGGTGATAATTATGATCCCTGAGTTCATCCATTGTTGTGCAGGTAGTTCCATTCTTTAGGACTTTCACTAGATATGATTCTGCTCTCTCAACTTCATCGTCAGAAGGTCCATTTTGGCTACAACCAAATCCTTGAAGGTAGTCTACTGGGTTTGCTTTAAGGGCCGCTTGCTTTGTGCCAACCTTGCTGGTGTAATCATACCCAGTGAGCGTATGCACAGTGGGAAGGACTTTGCATAGGTCAGGCCCTTTATCTGATGCAAGAGAATGTATTGGAATATATTTGGTAGAGTTTCCACTGCCAGCTTTCAACCACAGTTCATAAAGGCCCTTTTCATGCAGTACATCCCAGTAAAAGAGCAACAGCACAAATACATCAGTGTCTGGGGATAACACCACTAGTCGTTGTATTCCGTGCTCCACAGCATGTAAGGCGTGGGGTATAATTCGTGTATCTGCTTCCTCTATATCAATGCAGAGTTCTGGAATGTCCCTGCAATAGCCATCACAACAGGAAAGACATGGGACTTCGACAGATTCACTTGAAAAGCCTACTACCTTACATGAAGAAGCAAATGACTCAGCATCAAATTATACAAAATGGAAAAGAAACTTAACAGCGGTTCAGGGATCTTTATACTCTCCCAAGCAGTTTTCAAGTCATTCACATCGCAAAACCGATCCTAAAGATCAAAGTCATACTCTAAAAGACACTGTCTTATGCTTTCTGCACACTGATGGATAGGGTCATTAGCGCGAATTGTCTCAGCCATATGCTGGACATTGACATCTTTGCCAAAAAACATCACAGACTTATTGGCCTCTTTAGGCACAGAGAATCTAATTCTATCTCCAAAGTGATTAAGTAAGAGTACATTTACTTCCTTGTTAGTTACTCTTTTACATGACGTAATTTCACGGTTCACACAGTCTCTTACAAAGCTTTGTTCATAACCAAAGCCTTGATTTATCCCAATCTCTATGTCCTTCACTACTTGTTCCCATGCTTGTTGCTTGTGAGTCGCAGGTTTTTCTGTTTGGCCTTTGTTTTTTTTTTTGTTTGTTTTTTTTTTTTTTCTATACAAGATCGAGGCTCGTGAAAGAGCGAACATTAATCACACAGAAAGACAAACCGACACATAAAACATATAACATAGGGAGCGGTAGACAAGATGGGGAGAGAGGGGGAAGGACACAAACACAACATTTGAGAGCAGGGACCGAGAGACATGGAGACATCGAGAGATCTGAGAGAGGGCGAGGGCTTTGGGGGGGGGGGGGGGGGGCGTGGGAAGGGGGCGGTGGGAGAGGTATAAAACATATGGACACTGCCAGGACTTCCAGGAAAGAAGTTGGAATTTCAAACAACGTGGATCTGGGGTGAATTAGCGGGGGTAGAAAAGATCAAGGTTTTGGATGGGGGAAGATAAGAGATGGTGGTGAACAGCTGTTTTAAAGACCTGGAGGGAGGAGTGGGATTGAAGGGAGTGAGGGAGTTTGTTCCAGAGGCGGGAGAAAAGAGGAATGAAAGAGTGAAGGTGAGCAGAGAGCCGAGATTTCGGCAGTTTAACCATCAGAGGGTTGCTGGCAGATCTTGTGCGACCTGTAGGACCTTTCTGCGACCTTTCTCAAATATACGCTCATAGTTCAGCAAATAACTTTTAATACACAAATTGTGGCAATATAAGTCGGCACCAAATACTGCACTAACACTTTGTATGTCACAAGTGCGAGTGTAAACATCATCCTGAAAGCTTACAGTTGCCTCCAAGAATTTACTGGCCCTGTCACACTCTGATATGCGGTATTTCTGATGCACCCCATGGTGCTTCTTGTATCCACAGATGACACATGATAACTCCCTCATGTCCGGTACATTGGAAGGTCCAGGTCTCGGCGAGATGCTTGAGCGAGAGCGGCATGATGATGCCTCACGACTGACTTCTTCACTGCCACTAGAAGTGGAGGCGGAAGCTTTACTGATATTTTCCAACAATTTTTTGTGAGTGTAAGCTTTGTAACACAGATTGTCCATTGATAGACAAATTATTCATCTTCAAGGGTGCGAAGTCTTTTGGCAACATGGTCATTTCGTTCTGCAGCAGCCTCACGTATTCGTTTCCGCCCATGTTCAGTGCTTGTGGGGTTTTTTTCTTTCGAAGATTGGCAAATGATGCATTTATCAAGATCAAGGTATTCACTGTCTCCAGCTCCACCAACCAAGCTGACACCAGTGTTCTGCATCTCATCTGAAACAAACCATAAGGGCATTCCATGAACATGGGTGATGGCAGCATTATTGTAAGTCATAACACACCTGAAAGGCATACATAATCTGACATCTTGGCAGGATAAATCAACTTTCAGCCCGCTGAAAGCTGTCTGGTGATAAACATGCTATTGGGATAATGAAGATCGGACAGACGTTTAGTTAGTCTTGCGTTGGGCAGGCGGCGTTACTGCTCGACCATTTGCGAGCCTGTTTACATTCCTGTACTTGATGGGGTATGCATGTGTGCACTGGTGTGTAGTGAAGGCTGATTATACTGCTGATTTTGTTTAAGCCTTTCTGTAGATAGAAACACCTACCACAAGTAGTCTGTGCGTTAAAACATGAGAACTGTCTGTCAAATTGAAGATTGTAATGTTGATTCTATTTTTACTTTCACTTTCACCCATGAGGAAATGCACTTATACAGTGCTGCCACCAAGCTGTCAATACTAGAATCAGTGGTAGTGCCCTCTAACAGAACCACGTGGAACTACTCTATTGTGGGAATCCAAAGAAGCCTCAAATGACTGGAGATAATGAGAACTGACTATAAATAGAGGACTCAACCTCTGCCCATTTTAAAACAACTGAAATAAAAGGGTTAAATGGTTCATCGTTGTCAGAAATAGCAAGAAGTCATTTCCTCTGGGTCCACTGCTGATATGTATAGTAATAATCTAAAAGAGGTTTACAAAACAATCACCAACCTGTATGGTATGAATAATGTACACTTAGACGATGGAAAAACTGGAATTTCTGACATTTCTGAAATAGCACCATTTATCAAAGTTGATGTTTGCGTTACAAAAGGGTTAATTCTTATACAATGCATATCATGTGATAGAGATATGTCTTGGCAACCTCTGACAGCCAGCAAACATTCTCAAGTAGTACAGGCAGCCTGTAACTCACATTTTTCTTCCGGTGGGTCAGATTTTAAGCAACCCCCGATTCCCATGACCTTTTGACCTCTGGACAGCAAATTTGCATAATAATCAGATAATTACATATTGTCACATGTAGAGTGAATAAAAACAAATATTTTGAATGGTAGTTTGCAGTTATATCATGTATGGTTGTGGCGTTATAAGCATTTTAGTTTCCCCTACCCCAAATTTTTGGTCACCTCATGAACGCAAAAGCTTGATATTGTGACGTCATTTTCTCAAATCCGACCAGGCTCCCAGATGTCCACCCTCACTTTTTTGATGTCCCACATGGTCTACTTCAATAATATGAAGAGAAATTTAGGGCACATAAAAGTCACACAGAAACCACCCCAGCCCATGGACTAAAGTCGCCACAACGAGTCTGCAACTTCTCGTATTAATGGGATGTCGTGTTGGGATAGTCATAGCAAGTTGTGTTTGGACTGTGCGACTGCTCGTCTGCATTGTGTTTGACATCGTCATTTTGTGAACAGGGTGTGTGTACTTTTTGGTCGGGGTCAGATTGCGAACAGGGAGTATGTGCTTTAGGGTAGAGGTCAGATTGAGAACAGGTAGTTCGTGCTTTTGGGCGAGGGTCAGCATGCTCCTTAATACCTGCGCTGTTGGCTGAATCATGTGCTTCTGATTGTGCCGGATTGTTTGCCAGATGAGGTCTGAACGATGTACATATGCAGTGCGGCATACCCGTGAATGACCTGCCCTGGGACCCATTTATTGCATACACATGCATACCATTATCGCACTGATGGATCATCTGGAAGATTGTGCTGTCGACGCCGGCCAGATCCGCACCCATACTCGACGAGACCCCGTTCTGTCGAGAACTGTCCAGGCCGTGCAGCTTGGATGGCATTTGCTACCTGAGGATGACCCAGCTTTTGCGGCTTTTAAAGCACGTAAAAACGAACTCAGCGTGGAAAATGGTTGCCGACTCTGGGGATGTCGTGTCTTGATCCCGGAAAATCTGCGTTCCAGGATGACTGTCACCGCGGGATTGTGAAGATGAAGTCACTCGCTAGAAACTATGTGTGGTGGCCGAATCTTGATGCTGATATCGAACATCATGTTCGACATTGTTACCCCTGCCAGAGCACCCGGGATACACCTGCGAAAGCGCCACTGCATCCCTGGGAATGGCCCAGCGAACCGTGGCATCGCCTACATCTCGATTATGCCGGGCCTATTAACGGCAGCATGATTCTAATCATCATGGACGTGCACACAAAATGGATCGTTGCCTATGTGACGCGTGGTACTACGTCAGCCATTGTCATAAAAAAAACGCAGACGCTGTTTCGCCATTCATGGTCTGCCCAGGATAATCGTGAGTGATAATGGTTCGTGTTTTAACAGTTCCGAGTTTGCTGAGTTCACACGTCGGAACGGCATCAAACATAAGTTTGTCAGCCCACATCGCCAGGCTTCAAATGGCTTGGCCGAACGATCTGTGGGAATCATCAAATTCGGATTGCAGAAACTTCAGGAGGGAACCCTGGAAACGAAGCTTTCTCGTCTCCTGTTCAAATACCACATCACGCCACAATCAACAACCGGTGCAGCTCCATCTGAGTTATTGATGAAACGACACCTGAGATCGACACTTGACAATCTCAAACCAGACATATCATCAAATGTTTTTCAGAGCCAGCTTAATCAAAAGTTGGTGTACGATAAGTCGTCCAACAGTTGCTGTATCAACATTGGAGATCCAGTGTTTGCCCGAAATTTTGGAGCAGGTGCGACGACATCATCGAGAAGCCAGGTCCACTCTCCTGCGTGATTCGCCTGCAGGACGGCCGCGAAATTCGTCGACATCAGGACCACATAACCTACCGTCACTGTCAGTCGATAGAGCCTGCTGCATCGTCACAGTCAGAACAACAGTTCGACCCACCACTGCCGGAGATCGTCGTGGCCGCTCCAGCCGGCTCGGATACCCCGGAAACCTCTGCGAACGCTACACCCTTCGTGGAGACCAAAGGAATCACCTCGGACTCTGTATCCACTGGTCCACCGCAACGCTCAATGTGCGAGAGAAAAGCACCCGACTGTTTGAATCTTTGAAGATGTTTTTTTACATTGACACATGTTCTATTTTCACGTTGACACACACAGGGGCAGAATTATCCCCGTGTCCACTTGCTTTTGTTTGCACACATATTTTCACATGTTTTTGGAAATGCTGCTTTTGGAATGTCAATTTTGCAAGTCTAGCACGTATTGCTCTTGGTAATTTTTGACTTAAAGGGGAGGATGTCATGTATGAAGCTGCAAATATTCACCATTTTATCCCGACACCGTGACCGCGGGTTTATTTCCGTTTCCGGGAGTTACGGCTCAGCTCAGACGGCGCTGGGGTGAATCGGGCCTGTATCTGCAGAGTCAATAAACGTGTGCAACAATCGATCGTAGTCTGTCGAGATACCTTACAAGTTGTATCACTGTTTTTGAAACACCATTTACATGAGAGTTTACATATGCAGAAGATTCTGCTTTGTAATCCAACCAAAGATGGCCGACTAATGGCCTTAACTCCATACAGCAAAATTACTAAAACCAAGGGGGCTAAGACATTTTCCGTCTTTTTCCTCTTGTTTAACAAGAATGACCACACTGTGACCACAACACAGCCTGTGACACAAAATATATATTTTTCACCTCATCTGTCCACTCAACTGTAATTTACCTCATCCTTGCTGTTGAATGTATTATACAATATATCTCCGGGTTCTTCATGGTTTGGTTCAATATAAATTAGGAGTCTGACGGACAGCTGAGTATGGGTTCAGGCAACCAGTGCACCCACTCCGTATAGGAGTGGTAGCCGTAGGAAGGCTCATATGTTATTATCTTCTCTGAGGTATATACAGTAGATTGCAGTTCTATGCTCGGGACTCAAGAACGTCAGGGATGTGTTCAGTTAACAAGTTTCTTGTAGAGCGCTCACCATGCACTCCATTTGAAACCATTGATAAGGAATGGCTGGCTTGGCAAGCACAAGCTAGCTGCTAAGTAGCTGAACACACTCCAGGTTTCTTTCCTTACGCTTACAGGTTAGTGTTATTTCAGGCAATGAAAAAAAATTACCTCATGGCTCAGCTTACATTCTCTAATCTGTCTCATTAACCTTGTGCAGTGTCTGTTCCGTGTTCCCATGTGAATGAATAGAATTAGATATATGAGATTATTTGTTATTCCGAACAGGGGATTTATTTTATATCTGCTACCTCATAGTAAGGGAAACATATGAAAATCTGTTAACTAAATTGTTACCAAAACATTTCTTCACCAATATGTTTGTAAAGGTGTGTAATAACATGTGTTAAAATGTTGAAGGTCAACTCCCGTGGGAAACCCGGAAAAAAAGCTGTTGAATTCGGGTACCGAAAAATTATTTTCGAGAATTTTTATTTTTTTAAATCGGCCCTTAAGTAACTTATGAGGGGTCAAATAAGGGTTTTTCATGATTCTGAGTTGATTGTTAACATTTATATTTCACCACAGACACTCCTTTGTGGAAAAATAATTTCTAAATATATCTCATTTTCTACTTTGCAGGACATGGAGTCAAGCAATATGGATGAAGACGTTACTCCACCTGTGCTCAATTGCTTCATCTGTGCACGCTCGGATACACCAGCTGAAAGGCTCATACAGGCAACTCCAAAGGGATACTCAACTTTATTGAAACAAGCAGAAACTGTCGAAAATGTTACTGTTGTGGAACGTATGAAAGAGGCTCAAAAGGAAGGAAAACTGAGGTACCACCAGAAGTGTAAAAATGATCTGTACAACAACTTTGTTGCAACCACCAAGAAGTCAGCTCAAGCATCAAAGGCAGAGAAAGAGTCATCAAAGTTGAAGAGAAGACGCACTACTTGTGAGTTCAGTTCATCAACTGGCTGCAGTTCTAGAAGATCACAGTCAGTTGACCTCCTGTATAAGGATGTATGCATTCTTTGCAACCAACCAGCCCAGCTCTACAAAAATAATCCAGCACAAGCTAGAAAGAAATACAGGGTGCCAGATAATTTGACTGCAGATACACTGAAGGCAAGCTTGCTGAAGACAGCACGGAGTCGCGGGGATGACTGGGGCACTGAAGTCAATGGACGCCTGGAAGGGATCAACGACTTGGTAGCAGAAGAAACACTGTACCATTTGCGATGCAAACTTATGTTTGCGAGAGGTGACAGTTTGTCCAAGACTGATGAAGGAAAAAGGAAGAGAGGACAGAGGAGTATTGATGAGGAGCGAGAGGCAGTTTTTATTGAATTCTGCGAATGGTTAGACTCAGAATTAGAGCATGGGGTAATGAACATGGACCAAGTCCATGAAAAGCTGCAGGAGTTTGATCAGTCACCAGAGAAGAGCCTTTCTTATTCAAAGCATTGGCTAAAGATAAAACTTCTAGAGAAATACGAAGACACCTTGTATTTCACAACACAGGAAAGAAGGGCAGATGTACTCTGTCTCAAAGATGGCACCGACAATATTCTGCGAGAGCATCATGCTAATCTTGACCATGGAGATGAGAAGACTCAGATCACAAAGACCGCACTCAAGTTCATATCCAATGATATTGCCTTGATTGATTTAGGTCCAAAGTCATACCCCACCACACACAGTATGACTGACATCGATAGTCAGCTGACACTTGTTCCTGCAAGCCTTCAGATGTTCTTGAGACCGATTGTCAAGACAGACGAAAGAGTTGCCGTTTGGGGGCAGAATTTTATTAAGGCCTGTCGACCTCGGTCTGGAGTATTGCCACACCAAATGGGGCTTGCCATACAACTTGATCATAGATTTGGGTCAAAATGGATGCTCAACAAGTTCCACCGGCTGGGATACACTGAGTCTTACACGGAGACACAAAACTACAAATACTGCTTCCTTAATAGTAGGAGTGGAGATGATGTTCCAGATACTTCTGGCACTCTTGACACCATTGTGGAGGAAACCGATGAACAGATCAATGATGAGGTTGCGGTTGATGCTGCACTTGAGGACCAATCAGTGATGACAGCCAAAGTGCCAGCCAGTGAAAGTGAATTGTCAAGTAATGATCAGGTGGTCTTTATGGAGGTTGGGGAAACAAACAATGCAGTCACTCAGTTTGTTGGAGACAATATAGATTTAAACATTGTCTCTATTCACGGAAACACTCCCTTTCACTCAATGGCTTGGATCGAAGTCACCTCTACGGCACCACCTTTGCCAGATCCACAGACAACTGCAGCTTTCCCCCGGGTGAAGTTGAAGGCACTCGACAAAGCTAAGATCCTGAGAGGAACTGAAGTAAAGATTATTCCATTTACGAACAGGAAACAGATAGGCAGCGGCAGGAGTGATCAAACCAGAGACTCTACCTCCAACAGAGGGTGCAGCTGCACAACATTCACTCCGTGCCTACCTGCAGACCCGGGACTGGATCCTTCTACAGAGCATGTCTCTGAACCCCAGTGACTATGGATGGACAATAGGTGTGCATGGGTATGAGCCAGTTCCAACACTGGACCCCACGGCTCCTGAGGAGCTATTGCAGTTCACGAGCTGTAATTGTCATGGAGATTGCAGCAACCGGCGATGCAGCTGCAAGAAGAATGGGGTCACGTGCATCTCGGCCTGTGGAGTCTGTAATGGCATTACATGCAGAAACTGCAGCCATGATGTTGTTGAGTCTGAAGAAGACATAGACAATGACTGTTGAAACTTCTGACATTGTGAATGAGAAATAACTCTTGAGTATTATATATGCATGTGAAATAAAAGCTACTTTGTGTGTAAAAGTGAAAATATAAATGTTAACAATCAACTCAGAATCATGAAAAACCCTTATTTGACCCCTCATAAGTTACTTAAGGGCTGATTAAAAAAAATAAAAATTCTCGAAAATAATTTTTCGGTACCCGAATTCAACAGCTTTTTTTCTGGGTTTCCCACGGGAGTTGACCTTCAACATTTTAACACATGTTATTACACACCTTTACAAACATAATGGTGAAGAAATATTTTGGTAACAATTTAGTTAACAGATTTGTGAAATATCTCATAAAATGCCCTTACTATCAGTGTTGATGGCTTGACGGGCTTGACGCGGAAACATGGCGTGGTTTGCGTTCCTCATAACGAGGTCACCGTGGAAGACATAATCGCATATCGCATCGGAAGACATAATTATTGTGGTGGGTAACATAATCGGGCTTGAGAAAATCCGTGCAGCTTCACGGATGAACAAACGCCTGGTAATATTCGTATAGTAAGGGCATTTTATGAGATATTTCACAAATCTGTTAACTAAATTGTTACCAAAATATTTCTTCACCATTATGTTTGTAAAGGTGTGTAATAACATGTGTTAAAATGTTGAAGGTCAACTCCCGTGGGAAACCCAGAAAAAAAGCTGTTGAATTCGGGTACCGAAAAATTATTTTCGAGAATTTTTTTTTTTTTTTAATCGGCCCTTAAGTAACTTATGAGGGGTCAAATAAGGGTTTTTCATGATTCTGAGTTGATTGTTAACATTTATATTTTCACTTTTACATTTACACACAAAGTAGCTTTTATTTCACATGCATATATAATACTCAAGAGTTATTTCTCATTCACAATGTCAGAAGTTTCAACAGTCATTGTCTATGTCTTCTTCAGACTCAACAACATCATGACTGCAGTTTCTGCATGTAATGCCATTACAGACTCCACAGGCCGAGATGCGCGTGACCCCATTCTTCTTGCAGCTGCATTGCCGGTTGCTGCAATCTCCATGACAATTACACCCCGTGAACTGCAATAGCTCCTCAGGAGCCGTGGGGTCCAGTGTTGGAACTGGCTCATACCCATGCACACCTATTGTCCATCCATAGTCACTGGGGTTCAGAGACATGCTCTGTAGAAGGATCCAGTCCCGGGTCTGCAGGTAGGCACGGAGTGAATGTTGTGCAGCTGCACCCTCCGTTGGAGGTAGAGTCTCTGGTTTGATCACTCCTGCCGCTGCCTATCTGTTTCCTGTTCGTAAATGGAATAATCTTTACTTCAGTTCCTCTCAGGATCTTAGCTTTGTTGAGTGCCTTCAACTTCACCCGGGGGAAAGCTGCTGTTGTCTGTGGATCTGGCAAAGGTGGTGCCGGAGAGGTGACTTCGATCCAACCCATTGAGTGAAAGGGAGTGTTTCCGTGAATAGAGACAATGTTTAAATCTATATTGTCTCCAACAAACTGAGTGACTGCATTGTTTGTTTCCCCAACCTCCATAAAGACCACCTGATCATTACTTGACAATTCACTTTCACTGGCTGGCACTTTGGCTGTCATCACTGATTGATCCTCAAGCGCAGCATCAACCGCAACCTCATCATTGATCTGTTCATCGGTTTCCTCCACAATGGTGTCAAGAGTGCCAGAAGTATCTGGAACATCATCTCCACTCCTACTATTAAGGAAGCAGTATTTGTAGTTTTGTGTCTCCATGTAAGACTCAGTGTATCCCAGCCGGTGGAACTTGTTGAGCATCCATTTTGACCCAAATCTATGATCAAGTTGTATGGCAAGCCCCATTTGGTGTGGCAATACTCCAGACCGAGGTCGACAGGCCTTAATAAAATTCTGCCCCCAAATGGCAACTCTTTCGTCTGTCTTGACAATCGGTCTCAAGAACATCTGAAGGCTTGCAGGAACAAGTGTCAGCTGACTATCGATGTCAGTCATACTGTGTGTGGTGGGGTATGACTTTGGACCTAAATCAATCAAGGCAATATCATTGGATATGAACTTGAGTGCCGTCTTTGTGATCTGAGTCTTCTCATCTCCATGGTCAAGATTAGCATGATGCCCTCGCAGAATATTGTCAATGCCATCTTTGAGACAGAGTACATCTGCCCTTCTTTCCTGTGTTGTGAAATACAAGGTGTCTTCGTATTTCTCTAGAAGTTTTATCTTTAGCCAATGCTTTGAATAAGAAAGGCTCTTCTCTGGTGACTGATCAAACTCCTGCAGCTTTTCATGGACTTGGTCCATGTTCATTACCCCATGCTCTAATTCTGAGTCTAACCATTCGCAGAATTCAATAAAAACTGCCTCTCGCTCCTCATCAATACTCCTCTGTCCTCTCTTCCTTTTTCCTTCATCAGTCTTGGACAAACTGTCACCTCTCGCAAACATAAGTTTGCATCGCAAATGGTACAGTGTTTCTTCTGCTACCAAGTCGTTGATCCCTTCCAGGCGTCCAGTGACTTCAGTGCCCCAGTCATCCCCACGACTCCGTGCTGTATTCAGCAAGCTTGCCTTCAGTGTATCTGCAGTCAAATTATCTGGCACTCTGTATTTCTTTCTAGCTTGTGCTGGATTATTTTTGTAGAGCTGGGCTGGTTGGTTGCAAAGAATGCATACATCCCTATACAGGAGGTCAACTGACTGTGATCTTCTAGAACTGCAGCCAGTTGATGAACTGAACTCACAAGTAGTGCGTCTTCTCTTCAACTTTGATGACTCTTTCTCTGCCTTTGATGCTTGAGCTGACTTCTTGGTGGTTGCAACAAAGTTGTTGTACAGATCATTTTTACACTTCTGGTGGTACCTCAGTTTTCCTTCCTTTTGAGCCTCCTTCATACGTTCCACAACAGCAACATTTTCGACAGTTTCTGCTTGTTTCAATAAAGTTGAGTATCCCTTTGGAGTTGCCTGTATGAGCCTTTCAGCTGGTGTATCCGAGCGTGCACAGATGAAGCAATTGAGCACAGGTGGAGTAACGTCTTCATCCATATTGCTAGACTCCATGTCCTGCAAAGTAGAAAATGAGATATATTTAGAAATTATTTTTCCACAAAGGAGTGTCTGTGGTGAAATATAAATGTTAACAATCAACTCAGAATCATGAAAAACCCTTATTTGACCCCTCATAAGTTACTTAAGGGCCGATTTTAAAAAATAAAAATTCTCGAAAATAATTTTTCGGTACCCGAATTCAACAGCTTTTTTTCTGGGTTTCCCACGGGAGTTGACCTTCAATATTTTAACACATGTTATTACACACCTTTACAAACATATTGGTGAAGAAATTTTTTGGTAACAATTTAGTTAACAGATTTTCATATGTTTCCCTTACTAGTAGCTGAAGAGCAGCTTGTACATGAAATTGTGGCGACCGGTTTGTCTACTGAGAATGGACATTTTATCCTGGTCTCCCCACTGGACACCCCAGCCGTGAAAATCTTGATATCAAATTGTCCCCCATTCCTGAAAAACGATTTAATTTTAAAAGAGCTTTCTCGGTATGGTGCAGTGGTGTGGTGTGGTACTCGGTATGGTACAGTGGTGTCGGAGATCACGCTGTTTTCTCTTGGGTGTCGAAATGAGCAGGCTAAACACATCATGTCCTTCCGGCGGCAAGCGTACATTGTGTTTCCTGCATCCAATGTGGACAAGGTGCTCAACGCGGTATTTACGTTTTGTGTGGATAATCACGAGTACCAGGTATATGCGTCCACGGAAACGTTAAAATGTTTCGGCTGTGGGAACTTTGGGCATCTAAAACGGTTTTGTCCACAAATTGCCCCCGCGGTGTCCGAGCAGACAACACCCCCTGATACTGTGACAGAAAACGTACCATCGACATCGAAAACCTCCGAAAAAGAAAACGTTTCGGATGGTTTTACACTCGTCTCCTCTTTGAGAAAGAGGAAAACACCTCGGAATGTCCCTCCACCCCGTAAGGAAAAGAAGGTGGTATTGGACTCAGTACCACCTGATAAAACATCGATGGATAATCGATATGAAGTATTGCTAAATGTGAATGCAGATCCTCTGCCTGCTGCCGCTATGGACCCTCAGCTTAATGTGGAGGAGATGCATGCGCTACCTCCAGATGAGGTTGTAGTGCAAACGACGTTAAATCCTTGTGCGGATTATGACAAGTCGGGTCGAGATTCGACTGGGGGGCAAAAAGAGCAAATTTCGACCTCTCAGTGTTCCAACGCACCTGACGGCGATCTTTCAAATCAAATAGTCGTTGTACCGGCCAATTTAGAAAATGTACCTGAGCACAATGATTGTCCTGAGGGAGAACCTCAAATTGTGCAACAGGTTGTAGAATCGCCCCTCCCCCCCACATTACCCGGGGTTCTGGTGGAACTTCCCCCTCAACCTGTTCCTGCAGAAACAGGGCAGGATGACACCTGCACACCACAGAGTATTCTGGTGTCTCAAGAGCCAGGGGTCCCAGATAGTGCATCTGACATGTCTGAGGAGGAATCCTATGACATGGAGGAATTCCCCACATACAGTGATTCCAACGTCTTACCATCGCAAATACTCAAGTTTCTGCACCAGACTTTTAGAAAAAGATATATTGAAATAAAAGATCATTTTTCTGATCTACATGGGTTTATTGAAACGGCAAGGTGTATTATTCGCCGACCCAGTGACCACAATTTCACGGAACCCCAATACAGTAGGTTCAAGAAATACATTGTTAAGGCAAAAAAATGAAGTAAAAGGATGATACGCATATTTCCCTTTCCTTACCTCTTTTACATCTCCATGACTATTTTTGGTAGCCTCAATATAAATGGTAGTGCGAGCCAGTCTAGGATGCTCCAAGTTGTTAACCTTGTAAGGTAACGGAGACTAGATGTGGCTTTCTTACAAGAAACCCACTCTACTCCATCGTCTCATGCTATCTGGAATCGAATGATGAAAAAGGCCAGCTACTTTAGCGATTCAACCTCTCGTACAGCAGGAGTTGCCTTTCTAATTAATCCCCTTTTTTGCCCGCTCCAACTTTCATTTCAGGAAATAATCCCAGGTCACTAAGGATTTTGTCACTAAGGATCTTCAATGGATTTTGTTGATGGAGACATTAATTTTACTTCAATAAATGTCTATGCCCCTTCAAAGGGCACAGACCGAAGAACCTTCTATGACAGGTTACGACTGCACATGATGCAGTTAGACTTGCAGAAGTGCATTATAATAGGCGGTGATTTTAATTGCACCCTGCAACCTGAGTGCGATCAGAATGGCACAGAATCTCACCCCGGACCAACCAGACTATTATCTAAAAGAAAAAGAGATTTTTGTTTTCAAGATATCTGGCGGAAACAAAATCCAGGAACCCATCAATTTACCTGGTGTAAGATTTTTTTAAATTTATTTTTATTTTTATTATTTGTACACAAGATCGAGGCCCATGAAAGAGCTAACATTAATCACACAGAAAGTCAAACCGACACATAAAACACAAAATAAGGGGAGCGGTAGACAAGATGGGGAGAGAGGGGGAAGGACACAAGCACACCATTTGAGAGCAGGATCTGTGAGAGGGAGAGGGTTAGGGGGGAGCTGGGAGAGGTATAAAACATATGGACACTGCAAGGACATCCAGGAAAGAAGTTCAAATTTCAAAAAAGTGTATCTGAGGTGAATTTGCGGGGGTAGAAAAGATCAAGGTTTTGGATGGGGGGAGATGAGAGATGGTGGTGAACAGCTGTTTTAAAGACCTGGAGGGAGGAGTGGGATTGAAGGGAGTGGGGGAGTTTGTTCCAGAGGCAAGAGAAAAGGGGAATGAAAGAGTGAAGGTGAGCAGATAGCCTAGATTTTGGCAGTTTAACCATAAGAGGGTTGCTGGCAGATCTTGTGCGACCTGTACGAATATTTGGGGGACAGAGCACAGAGAGAGCTGGGGAAGCAAGGCCGGAGAGGAGTCGGTGGAAGACAGAAAGACCACCAACCTGCCTGCGGTGAGTGAGTGAAAGGCCCTCAGAATCAGCTTCATCACAGGAGCTACCAATGATTCCGAAAGCTTTGGTTTCAACAGAGTGAAGCCGAGCAAGGTGTGAGGCAGGAGCACCGGCCCAGAGGGGGGAACAGTATTCCATTGAGCTGCGGATGAAAGCCTTGTATGTGGTGAGGAGCTCAGGTGTGCCAAGTAAGGACTTTGCACGACTTAGGATGCCCAGTCGGCGACTGGCTTTGGAGGCCAGCTTGGAAATGTGGTTTTCCCAAGAAAGATCATGGCAGATCGTTAGACCCAAAAGCTTGAGCGACAGAACTTCTTGGAGACGATTGTTGAGAAAGCAGATGGGAGGATTTTCCAGTCGGTCTTTTCGGAGAGACATAGTAAGAGTGTGAGATTTGTCAGGATTGAAAGACAAGTTCCACTTGTTTAACCAGTCTGTGATTTATCCAGGTCTGCAGAGAGTGAGGAGGCTGCAGACTGCCAATCTGAGGGATGAGGAATGGAGCGGCAGAGAGTGGAGTCATCAGCAAAGAGATAGAGAGGATTTTCCAGAGAGTATGAGAGATCATTGATGAAGACCAGAAATAGCACAGGGCCCAGAACACTACCTTGGGGAACTCCAGCCAGAACAGGAAGTGGGGAGATGAGAGAAATCCATTCAGGGCCACACGTTGACTATGACCAGAGAGGAAGTCCGCAAGCCATGCATGGAGATTTCCATGGATACCATAGGAGGAGAGTTTGGTGAGCAGAGCTGGGTGCCAGACCGTATCCAAGGCATGTGATATTACAGGGGAGACAGCACTGATTTCCTGTTTGACATTGAGAACCTCCATCCATTGTTGAGACAGCAGAAGCAACATGTCCAGAGTAGAATGACCTGGTATGAATCCAAATTGTTGATCGGAGATCAAGCCATTGGAGAAGAGGCAGGATTTTATATCCGAAGCAATGATGGATTCCATGACTTTGCTGATAATTGGGAGCAGGCTGATTGGTCCGTAGTTGCAAGGATCTGTTTTTGCACATTTTTTGTGTAAAACGGTAATGTTTGCTGATTTCCAAGATGCTGGCAGATTACCTTGAGCAAAAGAGAGGGTTAAAAGAACAGAGTGAGGGTGAGATAGAGCGGAAAAGCAGGATTTTAGGACCCATGGGATGATGCCGTCTGGTCCAGTTGCAGAATCAGAGTAGAGGTTTGACAAAAACTTCTCCACCTCGTCAGGAGAGAAGGACACAGAGTCCAGGAGAAGTTGGGTTCGACTGGGTAATGTGGGAACAGAGAGAGATGGGTTTTGGACACAATATTTTGAGGCAAACACAGAGTTGAGGCATTCGGCTTTGTCACGTGCAGTGTCAACTGTGTAGCCATTTGAGGTAAGGGAGGGGATGGAGGGGAAACAAACACCAGAAACGGATTTGACCAGACGCCACCAGGATTTGGAGGAAGGAGACAGGTTTGAGAGTTCAATCTTGAGTGTGGAGAGATAGTGCTTCCTGGCACTCCTGAGGGTAGACACACACTTGTTCCGAGCTTGGTGGAAGGAACTGAGATTGCCTTCAGTTGGATTTGCCTTCCAAGAGGCAAAGGCAAGTTGTTTCAGGGCAACTGCCTCACCACACGATTCAGTGTACCATGGACGGGAGGAAGGGTAAGGCAACTGAAGACGAGATGGGATAAATCTGTGCATGAGAGAGAGCAGTTTGCTTTGGAAGAATTCCCAGGAAGAATTGATGTCAGAGGCAGTAGTAATGGGAGACCAGTCCAGATGATTGATGGATGCTTGCAGACCATGCCAGTCAGCCTGAGTGAAATGCCAGACTCGTCGGCGCTGAGGAGGCTCTCTGAGAATGGCCAGAGAGATGTGCACTTTAACAAGCACATGATCAGAAGAACCGATTGGAGCAGAAGAAGAGCAGCAGACATTTGCGGGGAAGTTTGTCATAACCAAGTCTAGAAGAGAAGATACTCCATTGACTGAGATCTGGGTCGGGAAATTGACAGATTGTGTCAGTCCAATTGAGTTGCAGAAGTCCTTTGCTGAGCTGCCATGGCTGGTGAGAGGAACCCACACCCAGCCAGCTGGCATGATGACAGTTGAAGTCGCCACATATGAGGAAGAGAGAGTTTCGATGAGTTTGGATGAGATCTGTCACCTTCCAACACAATGGAAACAAATCTTTCATTGGCCAAAAAGAAAGCTATTCTCAACAGGCTATGTGTAAAACAAGCTAGAGGTGCCATGATTCGTCTCCATGTGGAGAACTTGCATCATCTGGACGTGCCTTCTAAATTCTTCTTTCGACTTGAACACACTTCAAAGGGTAGCGAGCAGCTCACCTTGTTACGGACTGTGCAGGGCAATATGATAAAGGATCACAAGGACATTAGAACCCTGGTTAAAGATTACTTTTCTGATCTGTATTGTATGAAAGACATTGATGACGAAATGGTGCATTATTTAACCGCGTCCTTGCCCACCTTGTCAGCTACTGCACGTCAAGAGCTGGACAGGAAAATAACTATGGAGGAACTGTTTGTTGCCTACAACTGTATGGACATGGTGGGCAAGAGGAACTTGGTGGGCAAGAGGGCACCCAAGAGGTGGGAGGGGAGGAACTGTATGGACAAGACTACAAGCCTTGCCGAATGGAAAAGCCTCTGGCTTGGATGGACTCCCCATAGAGTTCTACAAAGCTTTCTGGGACCTCTTTGGGACGGAACTGTTGGAAATATTTACTGTTTCATTGCATGTCATTCAAGGGTTGGGGTTGGTTTTTACACATTGTGTTTTTATATTTGGTTTTAGTATTAAACCCAGATGTAGGCATGAATGTTTTTTAGCCAACTTTTTAATTTCTGAGGCAAAACTTGCTATGTATGTGTCCAGGAAGAGGAAAATCCAGAGCAGTGTTGTTCCAGTGGATGATGCTGTAGTCTTTTTTAGGTCATTGGTGTCGTCTCGGCTGAACCTAGAATTGTCTTTTGATAACTGTGGGGACTGCCAGAAACGATGGTGTGTACGGCGTTCCTTGTGCAGTTTAACTGATGGAGTCCTTACAGTAAACTTGTAAATATAGCATTGCTCTCTGTTACGTGGTCCCCTCGGTGAATACCTGGTCTCGGTGACCCCCGGACCGGGAGAGGAACTTCGCCAGAAAGCTGTATTATATATGCGCTTTCGCCACGCAATCCATATGAAGTTCACCCAAGAGACAACTGATGTTCAAGGATATATTTCCAATGGTAATGATACCATACAATTTCAATGACACAACCACGGAGATTTTCCCCGAGCAATCAACAATACACAGCCATCAACAATTCTTAATCCACAATCAATTCCCTATGATTAAGATGGCCATCTTATATATGTGTGTCCCGGTGAGTACTCACAACCCCCTTTTGGTCTCGGTCCCGCACAATGTCTCTGGGCCCCTCCTGACCAAGATGATGGTCGGCGTAGCCGCACTCGGGCGGTTGAACGAACCCTGGGTGGACGTGTTTCCACCGGGCAGGTATCGTACCGCTACCAGGCACCCCGGCTGCAGCCTCTCGTGGCCACGCGAAGCGGGTACGGGAAAGCAAGCCAAACCCCACGCCGCTTGCAAGGCGTGTTAGGCCCCCAACGGGCGACCCGTACGCGTCTGTTTTGACGGTGTCGCGAACGGCGCCAAAACGCTGGGTCGGGGCACGGCCACACGACAGTTTGACGTCCACCGGGCAGGTATCCGTCCCGGTAACTCCTCTCGCCAGACCGGCTGCGGAACGCCGCTTTTCCACGCAGCGCAAGGTCGACCCCACCTTTCGTCGGAGCGGGGCGAGGAAGAATAATAATCGTCCCTTTTCTTCCTCGTGTCTTTTCTTCTTCCGTTTCCGGTCACTTCCGTTTCCGGCCACTGTTTCAGAAGGGCTCCTGACCCTCCAACCACAACAACTACAACTACAACAACTTAATATACTACACACGGATAAGCAAAGACCTGAATGGTAATTCACATACATTCACATAAATATGTAACACTCCCCCCCTTCAAGAAAGAAAGTTTGAACCCAGCGAAAACTTTCTTTGCCGGCCAATTTGGAGAAACAAACCAGATAACTCAACCCCCCCACATTATCAGTTCCCCCCGGGCACAGTTATCACTTAAAAATAAAGCAACCAAAATTTCCCCACAACCCCTCCAGATTACTCCCTCTGGACTAAGCACCAGCAACGACATTGTCCCTGCTAAATCAAACTCCATCTCATGACCCTCTGACTTTGACCGTCAGTTTCTTGTGAATGAAGGTTAAGGGGTTGATCAAAGATCCAAAGTTAAGCAACTCGATAGCACTTTTTCCGGGAGGCCAAGCCGAGTATTCACTACATAGATGCCTTTAGGAACGTGAAGTTCACGGTTAGTCCGTGCAGGAAAGTTCTCTACAGGGGCGCCTTGAGGAACGGGAGTTCACGGTTAGTCCGTGCATGAAAGTTCACTACATGGACGCCTTTAGGAACGGCGTTCACGGTTAATCCGTGTAGGAATCTTGGCTCGGCGGCTCCGCCGCCTTCAGTGCTTCAACTTCTCAGAACTTCCCTAATAATTATGGTGGGACCGCTTGTCCCTGTAGTCCCATGAATAGCGGTCTCCTTCTCGGCCACTACTTGGACAATCCTTCCTTCGGGAGCTGCCGTAACTCAGGGAGCCTCCATAATAATATTGATTGCGGCCACCACCAACACTACCGCCCAGTTGTCCTCTCCTGTAGACTTCTCGACGCCTACGAAATGCCTTCCCTACTGTTATGGTCCGACCCTCCAAATCCTTGCCATTCCAATTCTTCTCTGCCTCTCTGGCGTCTTCTGTGCTTGCAAACGTGACAAAGCCGAACCCTCTTGACTGTTGCGTTTCCCAGTCTCTTACCAACCGCACTTCCACCAGCGGCCCATATCTGTTGAAGACAGAGGTCAGAACTTCTTCCTCTGTTTTGAAGTTCAGTCCCCCTACAAATAACTTGGCACTTTTGTCGCCATCCCGAGCTGGTGTGGTGTTATTTTCCCTGCTGGGCTCTTTACCAACCCTCAGGTTACCATAAACTTGACCCCCGGCCAAATCATTCCCGATAACCACAGATACACCCTCTACAGCAGGGGTCAGGAACCTTTTTGACTGGGAGAGCCATAAAAGCCAAATATTTCTAAATATATTTCATTGAGAGCCATATAGTATTTTTAACGTATAATAAATTAAATATGTCTTACTTTTAATGCAACTTCTGGTGCTGCATGGTTTTGCTGATGGCCTTGTAGTCTGGTTCATACGTGGTGAGGTTGAGCTTCATGCAGGCGTTGAGGCTTCCATCAGATAAACGTGAGCGTAGGTTGGTCTTAATGTTCCTCATATGCGAGAATGACTGCTCACATGCATATGTAGAGCCAAACATGGTCAATACGGCAATACTCACACGCTGCTGCATTGTGTGGTATGTCACAGGAAGCTCGTTCCAAGTTTTAAGAATCAGCTGGCCTTCAGGTTGAAGATTTTTCATTTCTGTCCACTTGTGTTCCCTCGCCAGCTCTGCTCGCTGTCGCGCAAGACTTTCCAACTCTCCATTAAGTGACTTGAACTTACTCATCCACATGTCTGATGCCTTCTGGTCAGCAACTTCCAGCTCAAAGTCTCCGATAGAGACCCCGGGGATGCATGTCAGGTCGATTTTGTCCACTGCACACTCATGTGGATGAGTGATGAACTTGAAAAGACCAGTGCGCGCACGAAATTCTCCAAAACGTGCTTTGAATGACTGCAGGAGATTGGACGTAAAGCCAGCTAGCTGCTGGAGATCCAGATGTTGAGTGGAGTCACTTGCAAAGCATGCATCTCTAAATTGTTGCAGTCTTTCAAAGTGCAGAAGACGACCTGTTTCAATGTCCCTGAGAAAGACTTCCAGCTTGCTTTCAAATGCAAACACTGCTTGTTGAAGGGATGAGATTGTATTTCCAATACCTTGCATTTTCACATTGAGCTGGTTCAGATGGCCTGTTATGTCCACGAGATAGTGAAACTGCAGGAGCCAGTCAGTGTTGTCTAGCTCAGGATGCTTGACGCCTTTCATTTCAAGAAAAGTCCGGATTTCACTCAGGCAAGCTGCAAAACGGCTGAGCACCTTCCCCCTTGACAACCAACGCACGTTGCTGTGTAAAAGCAGACCGGGATAATGATTCCCAACTTCTTCTAACAGAGCTTTAAACTGGCGATCATTTAAAGCTCGGGCAACAATAAAGTTGACCACTCGAATGACCAGCGACATCACCTCACCAAGCTCCTGGCCACACGTCTGAGCGCAAAGCGCCTCCTGGTGCAGGATGCAATGAAAACTTAGGATGGCTCTCTTTTCATGTTCACGGAGAAGCGCTACAAATCCTTTGTTCTTCCCCAACATACAGGGTGCACCGTCAGTACAGACAGAAATAAGTTTATCCATCGGTAGTTTTTTTTCGTTAGCAAACTCCATGAAAGACGTGAATAAATCCTCTCCTCTTGTTGTCCCTTTCATTGGCAAAACAGCCAAGCTTTCCTCACGCAGTGTGTCACCTGCAGCATACCTGGCAATTATACTGCACTGAGATAGATGGCTAACGTCTGTTGACTCATCTAACGCGAGAGAAAAGTATGTCCCGGCGTTTATGTCCTTAATTTGTGTTTCCTCGACTTGATTTGCCATCATGATGCTACGATCGTGCACAATTCTTGCTGACAGGGGCATGTCTTTTATTCGTTTGATTATCTTGTCTTTATTTGGGAAGTCATCAAACAGTTCATTGGCCACATCAAGCATGAATGTTTTGGCATACTCGCCATCTGTGAATGGCTTTCCATTCCTTACTATTGCCAAAGCACCCGCAAAGCTAGCGGAATTCCCGTCACCTTGCTTGGTCCACACACGTAGTTGCTGCTGACTCGTCTGCACTCTCCGCTGTAGCTCCTCGCATGCCCTTTTCCTGCTGTCCCCCGCTGGATATTTCGATGCAAATGAAGCATGGTGCGTATCGAAGTGCCGCTTTATATTTGACCGTTTCATCGATGCAATTTTATCATTGCATATTAGACATACCGCAGATCCTGCTCTCTCACCAAATGCAAATTCCTCTGTCCACGCAGCCTGGAATGCACGGTAATCATCGTCTTTTTTCTTTTCGTCATCTTTTCCGTTACAAGGGTTGAAGCGGATAAACTAGTTGGCTATCTGATAAAATTGATTTCTTCACCTTTACAATGACGCGGACATGCTCGCGAGCCATTGGTTCCCGACCCGACCCACGGGTGACCCGTGACCCGTGAAATTTATCTTCAAAACTAATTTCTGTTTACTTTAAAATGACACAGTATTATTAAGAAATATCACAAGTATTTTAAAATCAGTTCCAAACTGATTTTTTTTTTTTTTTTTTTTCCAACTCAAAATTGTCTGGGAGCCATATGCCGTCACCGGAAGAGCCATATATGGCTCGCGAGCCATAGGTTCCCGACCGCTGCTCTACAGGAAGCGTGGCTTGTAAACCGACGGTGACCGGTCCTGACACCAAATCGGACTCCAAATGGATGACATGAAGGGGAGCACTAACACCGCCCCCGATCCCCTGTAAACGAACACTATCCCCCGTTGCCGTCTCCTCGGACCATGGCAAAATGCCTTCAAGCATTAAAGATTGATGTGCCCCTGTGTCCCTCAATATCCTAACCGGTTTCCGGTTAGTCGAGGCTCCATCCCGTGACACAGACCCCTCTGAAATAAATGGTTGGTAACCCTTTTGATGGCGATTTCTCACAATGGCCATTGCATTTGGAGTCGTAATAGTCGGACTCCGCTCTGGGTCTTCCCTTTTCCGGAGGTAACATTGGGACATCAAGTGTCCAGTTTTATGGCAAAAAGCACAAGTAGGCCCGGGGGAGAACCTCGGGGTCGGCCTTGAGCCCCCCGAAAAATAAGTTTGTCTTGGGTCCGTAGCCCTCTGATTTCTAACAGTTGGGGTATCATAGTTGTCCCCATAATCATCTCGAGGTCGCCGCCATGTATTGTCGTTCTCCGCACCTGCTGTTCCCCACCTCCCCTGTGGAGATCGAGGCGAGGAGTTAGGTTCGTGGACCCCTATTCGGTGGGTTAAGGCATAATCATCTGCCATGGGGGCTGCGTCCCACAACTTTGGTACTTTCTTTTCCTGCAGGTACACTTTGATGTCCTCGTGGACACACTGCTGAAATTCCTCCACCAGGATCAAGTCACGCAATGTTTCGAAGTCTTTCCCGACTCCTTTTGACTCACACCACCGATCAAACATGTTTTCTTTCACTCTGGCAAACTCCACATGGGTCTCACTCTCCCTCTTCCTGGCATTCCTGAAGTTTTGCCTGTAAGCTTCCGGAACCAACTCATAGGCTTTGAGGATGTGCTTCTTCAGTACCTCATAATCTGCACATTGGTCCATTGGTAGCGCCAAATAAATCTCTTGAGCTTTTCCCACCAGCACACTTTGCACGAGTATGGTCCAGGCCTCCTCCGGCCAGTTTAATTGTCGAGCCACTTTCTCAAAGTGTGGAAAAAATCTCGCGACCTCCTTTTCACTGAACGGTGGAACCAGCCTCACATGTCTGCCCACATCCCAGGTTTTCTGGTAAGGTGTCGACCTCGTCAGCAAGGGTGGTGCCTCTCCCCGTTCTCTCATTAACTCCAGCTCCTTGAATTTAATTTCTTGCTGAAGCTCCATGTCACGTTCCTTTAATTTCCTTTCCGCTTTTCTCTCCTCTGCTTCGAGTTCCCTTGTTTTCATCCTTTCTAACCTTTCCTGGAGTTCTCGTTCCCCTCTCCTTTCTTCTTCTGCTTGTTTCTCTTCTCTCCTCTCTTCTGCTTTCATTTCTTCTTCTTTTAACCTTTCCTGGAGTTCTCGTTCCACTCTCCTTTCCTCTGCTTGTTTCTCTTCTCTCCTCTCTTCTGCTTTCCTTTCTTCTTCTTTGATCCGTTCCTGGCTCCGTAATTGCAACTCCAGTTTCCGGAGCTCAACGTCTTCTGGTTCTTCGGGTAGCCACTCCCAGGCTAACTCGTCCCATGTTCCTAATCCCACCATAGATTGTATCACCGTGGCCTGCAACTCTGCCTTCCTCAAATTAGTTCGGACCTCCAAGTTAAAATGTTTGGCCAATTTCAAGAGGTCCGACTTTAGCAACGCTCGGAACTGTGCCTCACTCGGGGTTACCCCAAAGTTCTGTGCCACAAACGCCATGGTGTCTATCGTTAACACCTGTTAACCTTCCCCCAAGACTTTACCCCAATTTCTCAAAAAAATTTACCAATTAATAATTAATTAATAAATTTTAATTAATAAAATATTATTATTTTATTATGTTATACAATTTTAGATCCCGGACGTAGACCCAATTGCGAAACCGCAAATCGTAATTTGGACGAGCCCCCAATTCTGTTACGTGGTCCCCTCGGTGAATACCTGGTCTCGGTGACCCCCGGACCGGGAGAGGAACTTCGCCAGAAAGCTGTATTATATATGCGCTTTCGCCACGCAATCCATATGAAGTTCACCCAAGAGACAACTGATGTTCAAGGATATATTTCCAATGGTAATGATACCAAACAATTTCAATGACACAACCACGGAGATTTTCCCCGAGCAATCAACAATACACAGCCATCAACAATTCTTAATCCACAATCAATTCCCTATGATTAAGATGGCCATCTTATATATGTGTGTCCCGGTGAGTACTCACAACCCCCTTTTGGTCTCGGTCCCGCACAATGTCTCTGGGCCCCTCCTGACCAAGATGATGGTCGGCGTAGCCGCACTCGGGCGGTTGAACGAACCCCGGGTGGACGTGTTTCCACCGGGCAGGTATCGTACCGCTACCAGGCACCCCGGCTGCAGCCCCTCGTGGCCACGCGAAGCGGGTACGGGAAAGCAAGCCAAACCCCACGCCGCTTGCAAGGCGTGTTAGGCCCCCAACGGGCGACCCGTACGCGTCTGTTTTTACGGTGTCGCGAACGGCGCCAAAACGCTGGGTCGGGGCACGGCCACACGACAGTTTGACGTCCACCGGGCAGGTATCCGTCCCGGTAACTCCTCTCGCCAGACCGGCTGCGGAACGCCGCTTTTCCACGCAGCGCAAGGTCGACCCCACCTTTCGTCGGAGCGGGGCGAGGAAGAATAATAATCGTCCCTTTTCTTCCTCGTGTCTTTTCTTCTTCCGTTTCCGGTCACTTCCGTTTCCGGCCACTGTTTCAGAAGGGCTCCTGACCCTCCAACCACAACAACTACACAACAACTACAACTACAACAACTTAATATACTACACACGGATAAGCAAAGACCTGAATGGTAATTCACATACATTCACATAAATATGTAACATCTCTTATTTGGTTTAATGTGAAATGTTTCAAAACTGTACTTTTTTATGACTGTATATATCAACTTTATTTGCTGTCTGTATTGATATGTAACCATGATTTTCTTTTTTCTCACTGTCTGTATTTGTAGAAATGCTCTCATGACCTGTTAATTTTTTTTTTAACCTGTCTGAATTGGTGGAAAAGGTTTTTCCTTCGATAAAAAGGAATGAAATCTCTCTCTCTCTCTCTCTCTCTCTCTCTCGTCCTCTCTCGTCCTCTCTCGTCCTCTCTCGTCCTCTCTCGTTCTCTCTCTCTCTCGTCCTCTCCCCACCTCCCTTTTTACCTTTCCCTTTCCTTTGTTTTTTTTCCTTTTGTACTTTTGTCATGTCTGTTGACCTTTTTCCTCCCTTCCTGCTTCGTTACCACCTGTCCCTCTTTTTCCCCTCTTTCGAGACAGAGAGAGGGAGAGCCAACACAGTGAGGGTTTGTTTAAACCACGTTTTTTCCTAACGTGGTTTAAACCGTGCTTTCGTTTTTTAGTTTATTTAATATATATTTTTTTCTATTCTTTTTTTGGGATTATACAAATCTATTTGCTTTCACTTCGTTTCTCCTTTGACGATATGGCTAATAGGAGTAGCCAAAGGCCTGCCGATCATGTTACCGATGAGGGGTTATCACGTAAGCACGGGCTGTGCCGTGCCTTGTCCCGCCGGAGGGAGTTGAAATGGATGACATTTTGCTCGCGATTGGGGATTTGATCGACGTGAGTAACATTCGTGCCGCATCTCGTATGAATCACAAAATTGTTGTATTTGTTTCGCAAATATGTCTGGCCGATATTGTTGTGCAGAATGGTTTGACCTTGGGAAACGATCTGTTTGTTCCTGTGTCGTCGATGGACACGCCGGCAGTTAAAGTCATTTTGAGCAATGTTCCGCCTTGTCTAGGAAATGAGGAAATCCTACACAAGCTAGGTGAGTTTGGTACTGTCGTCTCTCGAATCATTGGGGTTCCTCTACGTACGACAAACGGCAGATTGAAGCATGTACAATCGTTTAGACGTTTTTGTTTTGTTGTTTTAAAAGACGCAGCGAAGCAGTTGAACACCTCCCACACCTTTAAAGTAGGCGAATGTGGCGGACACAAAAGCCCACTGGCGTGGTGACATCATTCCGCGCACCAAGTGGGCGGTGGCCACGCCCGAGGGGTAGGCGTGGCATGAGGATATACACGGGGCGCACAGCCCGGAGCGCGCTAGTGTTACAGTGAGCTCCTGAAATAAAGACGCTTATAAGTTACCGCTTGTCCGCTTCCTCCTTGCTCGCAAGCAGTGCGCGTAACGCCGCGCTTTACTGGTGACCTCGACGTTGGATCTGCCGGAGCGATCCTTCCACACACGACGCCATTGCCATGGCCAACTTCATCAAACTTCCCGAATTTTGGGAGGCCCAGGCCGAAGTCTGGTTCGTCCAAGCCGAAGCCCAATTTCAGCTTCGGTGCCTTACCGGCAACGACACGCGCTACTGCCACGTCGTCGCCTCCCACGGGCCCGGCACGGCCGCTCGAGTTGTGTCCGTCCTTCGCCACCCACCGGCCGGCCACAAGTACGAGGCACTCAAGCGGCTACTCCTAGCCACGTTCGGCCTCACGGACGACACACGGGCCGACCGCCTCCTGGATCTCCCCGAGCTCGGCGACACGCGCCCGTTGGTCCGAATGGACCATATGCTGTCACTGTTGGGCGACGGAGCCCCCGGTTCTCTATTCCGGGCGCTTTTCCGTCGCCAACTTCCAGCGCAGGTTCGCCTCGCGTTGGCCGGGACCGTGCTAACGGAACCCCGAGCATTGGCAGCCGAGGCGGACAGGTACTTTGCGGCCGTCACGGACCTCGAGGCTGATGCTGCTGATGATGCTGATCCACAGCATCAGCTTACACAGCATACGCAGCATGCTGATACGCACCTCGTGACCGCCGCCACGCCCCGCCCACCGCCGCGGCGAAAACCGCCACCGCGGGGAAAACTGCCAACTCCACCGGCCTGGCGGAGCCAGCCGCGCTCCTCCAGCTCCACCACCTGGTGCTGGTTCCACACCAAGTGTGGCCACGAGGCTCGGCAGTGTCATCCGCCATGCTCCTTCAACAGGTCGGGAAATGCCCGGGCCGGCGCTCAATAGTGGCGATGAGCGCCGGCCGTTCGAGCAGCCTGCTGTTCATAACGGACACCTTATCCGGGCACAGTTACCTGTGCGACACGGGAGCGCAGGTGAGTGTCGTTCCCGCCGGTACGTCAGACAAGCACGCCGTGGGCGGGGGCCCCGTGCTGCTTGCCGCGAACGGGACGCCCATCCGTACGTATGGAAAACGCTGCCTCTCTCTGCGGTTCGGAGGGCAGGTTTTCCGATGGACGTTCGTCACCGCCGACGTGCCCATGGCACTGCTTGGCGCGGACTTCCTGTGCGCTAATGGGCTCCTGGTCGACATAAAGCGCAGACGTCTTGTCAAGGCCGAGACGTTCAGCTCGCTCGCTTGTGCACTGCCCAGCTCGTCGAGCAGCTCAACGAGCGGCTCACCGAGCGGCTTGCCAAGCGGCTTGCCGAACGGTTCGGTTCCGGCCACGTTGATCTGTACGCTTCCGGCAGCGGACGCATTCACCCGCCTCCTCGCCGGCTTAACGGCCCTCACGCGGCCCACCTTCTCGGCGGGGGCCGTCAAGCACGGGGTGGCCCATCACATCCCCACCGTCGGGCCACCAGTCTACGCCCGGGCACGCCGCCTCGAGCCGACGAAGCTGGCGGTGGCAAAAGCGGCGTTCGCTACCCTGGAGCGACTCGGCATCGTTCGGCGCTCGGAGAGTGCTTGGGCGTCGCCGCTACACATCGTGCCGAAGCCCGGCGGGGGATGGCGACTGTGCAGGGACTATCGCCGTCTCAATGACGCCACGACTCCCGACCGCTACCCCGTCCCCCACATTCAGGACTTTTCCACCCGTTTGGCGGGCATGTCCTTCTTCTCAAAGGTGGACCTAATACGTGGCTACCATCAGGTCCCCGTCAGGCCGGAGGACGTCCCGAAGACTGCGGTCATCATGCCATTCGGACTCTTCGAGTTCCTGCGGATGCCCTTCGGTCTGAAGAATGCGGCTCAGGCGTTCCAGCGACTGATGGACAGCGTCCTGCGCGACTTGGATTTTGTCTACGTCTACCTGGACGATATCCTCGTCGCCAGCGCGTCCCGCGAAGAGCACCTACGCCACCTCTGCACGCTCTCCGAACGCCTGGGCCAGCATGGCCTGATTGTGAACCCCGCAAAGTGCCGGTTCGGCGTCGCCGTAATCGATTTTCTGGGGCACCGTGTCACCAGGCACGGAGCCGTTCCCCTGCCGGCCAAGGTGGAGGCGGTGAAGGGGTTTCCGCGCCCCCGCACGATCAGAGGGCTGCAGGAGTTCCTGGGCATGGTGAACTTTTACCATCGGTTCCTGCCCCGTATCGCCCAGCTCCTGCGCCCCCTGCACGAAGCTCTCCGAGGTAAGCCAGGCAAAGGCGACGTTACCTGGACCGAGCAGATGGACACGGCGTTCACGGGCGCAAAGCTCGCCTTGGCTAACGCCACCATGCTTGCGCACCCGGCGCCCGATGCACCGATCGCCCTCACCACCGACGCCTCGGACTACGCAGTGGGCGCGGTGCACGAGCAATGGGTGCGTGGAGCTTGGCAACCGCTGGTGTTCTTTAGCCGGCAGCTTCGCCCGCCCGAACGCCGTTACAGTACCTTCGACCGCGAGTTGCTCGGGCTTCACTTGGCGGTCAGGCACTTCCGCCATCTGCTCGAGGGCCGTGCGTTCACGGCCTTCGTCGACCACAAGCCGCTGATCTTTGCGATGGGCAAGGTCACCGAGCCGTGGTCGGCCCGGCAGCAGTGTCACCTCTCGGCCGTGTCCGAGTACACGACGGACATCCGGCACGTCGCGGGGAAGGACATCCCGGTGGCGGATTGCCTTTCCCGGGCTGTCGCCCACGCAGTCCACCTCGGCATCGACTATGCCCGGATGGCAGCGGACCAGGCCGCTGACCCCGACGTCCAGGCCTTGCGGACCGCTGTCACGGGCCTCCGCGTCACCGAGGTGCCGTTCGACGGCGCGGGCACGGCCCTCTTGTGCGACGTCTCCCTCGGGCGGCGTCACCCCATCGTGCCCGCGGGCTGGCAACGCCAGGTGTTTGACGCCATCCACGGCCTGTCCCACTCGGGCGCGAGGGCCTCCCAAAGGTTGATCGCCGACAAGTTCATCTGGCATGGCCTCCGGAAGGCCGTCCGCGGCTGGGCCAGGACGTGCCTCGCGTGCCAGCGCGCCAAGGTGCACCGGCACACCCAGGCCCCGTTGGCCCCGTTCACGGTGCCGGAACGCCGGTTTGACCACGTCCACGTGGACCTGGTGGGACCTCTGCCCACCTCGCGGGGTTTCACCCACGTCCTCACCATGGTGGACCGCACCACCCGGTGGCCGGAGGCCGTGCCCTTGGCGTCCGATATCCTCAGATATCGGACGCCGTTAGTTACAGTGAGCTCCTGAAATAAACAGCAGCGCTCCGCTCTGCAAGAGACCGCCCAGAGGTTCGCCCCGGTGCCAACGGCATGCCACGGGCACCCACCGACGCATGTCGCCCCGGAGCTTCGCACGGCGGAGTACGTCTTCGTCCGCCACGATGCCCACCGGACACCACTGCGGCCCCCGTACGACGGGCCTTTCCGCATGCTGGAGACCGGGGCGAAGCACTTCACCCTGGACATCGGCGGTACTCCTGACTGCGTTTCTGTAGACCGCCTCAAGCCGGCCCACCTCGACGTGGACCATCCACCGCCAGTGGCCCGACCCCCGCGTCGGGGCCGCCCCCCTGCGGGTGGACCCCCGGCACCGCCCAGCCCCGCCGCCACGCCGCCCCCCGGTCCTGCACCCATCCCAGGGGCAGCCAGGGGCATCCCACCTGGCATCCCTGCACCCCGGACGCCGCCGATCGCCAGGGGGCGCTTCGGCCGGGTCATCCGTCCGCCCCGCAAACTGGCCCTCCAGGTGCGTGGGAATTCTGGGGGGGCACGTGTGGCGGACACAAAAGCCCACTGGCGTGGTGACATCATTCCGCGCACCAAGTGGGCGGTGGCCATGCCCGAGGGGTAGGCGTGGCCTGAGGATATACACGGGGCGCACAGCCCGGAGCGCGCTAGTGTTACAGTGAGCTCCTGAAATAAAGACGCTTATAAGTTACCGCTTGTCTGCTTCCTCCTTGCTCGCAAGCAGCGCGCGTAACGCCGCGCTTATATTATATATAAGGTTATATGGCTTATATTATATTGTATATTATATATATATTGTATATATTATATATTGTATATATGTATATATTGTATATATTATATTATATTGTATATTATATGCTTATATATAATGTGGCTTATATTATATTATATTATATATAAATCCTATATTCACGCCGCGCATGAATATAGGATTTTCATGGCTACCGAGACCTTGATCTGCTATGGATGTGGAGCACACGGACACACTAAGCAATATTGCCCAGACGCCAAGAAGACTTACGCTACAGCAGCTGGGTCGGCCTCCCCTGTGACTGATGCAGTGCCCCCCGTTAATGAGCCTGGTGGGGTACAGAGATCCACACCAGAAGACCAGGGTGTGGCAAGTGGTGGCGGTGTTGCTGAGGTTAGTGCAGCAGGGGGGCACCCAGTCGATGTGGACAAGAGGCTGCAACCTCAAGATAATATGGTTTTTTAGGAGGTATTGATGAAAGGCACCGAGGCTAAGAGGAACCTAAAACGTACCTTTTTGAGCGCCGAGGTGGAAGACAAAGGTAGCAAAGTGATACTCGTACAAACAAACAGTATCTCAGACTATCCTGATGATTCTCGGCAAGCTGGGCAGGGTGGTGACGAAACAGAGGAGAGTAGGACTTCACCCCTTGCTCTTGTTGAAGAAAATCAATGCACCAGTTTTGGTTGTGACGATGGCACCATTGTCCCTTGTGACAACGAGCAGTCCCAGGGCCCGAGTGACAACGGTTGTTGCTCACATCCGGTTGAAACGACCAAGGATGATGGTCCAAGCAGACCTATAATAGGCAGCAGTGGTGGCACAGATGTGCCCCTGGTGATGCAACAAGAAGACTGCAGTGGTGATGACACAGAAGGTGTGCCAGCTCCTGACACACAACAAAGGAGTTTCAACGTTGATGTGGTTAGGGAGCTGGATGAGGAAGCTCAAAGCCTTGTGTCTGTGAATGATCATCAGGGAGAAGAACAGATGGAAGCAACAAAGGAAAACGTCATCAGTTTCCTAAACGAGACGTTTAGGCAACGCTATGTTGTGATCAAAGACCATTTTCCCGATGTGAAAACTTTCATCAGGGCTGCAAGACCCCTCCTGCAAAGAAATGACCTAATGGAAATCTCGGAGGCCCAATTTCAGCGTCTTCGGAAAGCGGTCACAAAGGCGAATAAGGAATTGCAGGCGGAGGGTGAGTTACCTTTGTAAATGGCTTTGCGAGAGATATGTATCGCATCCCTGAATATCAATGGGGGTTGTACCCCCTTACGAAAAATTCAGACAATTCAGGCTATGGAGAGGGTGAAAGCCGACATCATCCTGATACAGGAGACTCATGCTACGAACACCCTGGTTGCTGAATGGGGAAAACTTTATCGAGGGCAGTGGTGGCTGAGTGGTTTTACCACACCTAAAGCTGGTGTTGCCATCGCCTTAAGTGATAGAATCCCTGCTCGGAAGATTGCCTTTAAGGAAATTTATAAGGGACATCTGATAGCGGTGGATTTCTATTGCAACACGCAAAGGATCATCATTGTAAACGTATATGCACCGAGTGAGCCCATAGAAAGAAGAGTGTTCTTTTCCACTCTGCATGACTTTGTAAAAGGACTGGATACAACCGCTTTCATCTGTATTGCTGGTGATTTCAATTGCACTATTAATCCTTCCGTAGACAGGACCGGTCATGAACCCCATCCGGCTTCTTCGAGGATTTTGGAGAACCTCATCAAAAATCAGCATTTGAAAGTTGTTTGGAGGTTGCAACACCCAACTCACGGTGCTATACGTGGTGCAGATGCCATGATGGGAGGATATCAATGGCAAGGCGAGACAGATTCTACGTGAATAAGCCAATGCTAAATATGATGGCCACAACCTAGATACTCCCAACTGGTTTCACAGACCATTACCTGGTTTCAATGGGTTTTAATTTGCCTCTGACCTCAGGTGGTAGTGCGTATTGGTCACTTAATACCCACCTGCTGAATGATATGAAATTCAAAGAGGCTTTTCGAGCCGTGTGGGAAAGAATTCGGTCCTCCAAATTTGAACATGCTAACCTTCGACTGTGGTGGGACCTCGCAAAGGGTCAGGTCAAATCGTTCTGTCAACAATATAGTCTTTATGCCACTAAATTGAAAAAACTCTCGATTGATTCATTAAAGGCTGAAATTGCAGCCCTGGAGGAAAACATTAATACGGCTGGGAAAGACACTACAGGTGACCGGCTGCTATGGACTAAAAAGGCAATGTTGACTGAACTGGTACGGCAGCGAGCAATGGGCACCCTGGTACGCATGAGAATGAGTTATTTAACGTTGGATATGCCAAATAAGGCCTTGTTTGGTTTGGAGAACTCTGTCAAAAAATCACAACAGATTCACTGGCTACGTGCTGCTAATGGGTCAATAGTGACCTCCCAACAGGAGATTAAGTCTGTTTTGAAAGGTTTTTATACAGACTTGTACTCCCCCCAGAGCATAAGTAATGAGACCTTGCAGGAGCTGACTACTGGGCTTCCAAGACTTGAGGAAGACCAGCAACGCACATTGAACATGTCAGTTTCGGCTGCTGAACTTGAAACTGCTATGCGGAGCTTGAAGGATGGTAAAGCCTCTGGGATTGATGGTTTGCCCGGAGAGTTCTATAAGACTTTTTGGAAACTTGTGGGACCTGACCTGCTTGAGGTATTTGATGAATGCCTTCATGTTGGAGAGCTTCCCCTGTCCTGCAGAAGAGCAGTCATTTGCCTGTTGCCAAAGGCTGGAGACACTCAACTAGTCGAGAACTGGCGGCCTGTCTCATTGCTGTGTGCGGATTACAAGCTTTTGTCAAAGGCCTTAGCAAACCGTTTGGGAACTGTGATCAGCTCTATTGTGCACCCTGACCAGACCTACTGTGTACCAGGAAGGTCAATTTATGACAACATTTTTCTGATAAGGAATATCATTTCTTGTAGTAAGTACTTGCGTGCCAGTTTTGGGTTGTTGTTTCTTGACCAAACAAAGGCTTTTGATCGTGTTGATCATACATATTTGTTTTCTGTTCTGGAGCGGATGGGTTTTGGCGAAACTTTCATTTCCTATGTTAAGCTGTTATACACTAACACCTTCTGCATGATGAAAGTAAACAACAGTTTATGTCCCCCTTTTCCTTTCCGTCGGGGTATCCGTCAAGGTTGTCCCCTTTCTGGACTTCTGTATATAATTGCCCTTGAACCACTCTTAGCATCCATCAGGCAGCGAATAACTCAGGATGTGGGAGCCGTTTTTGGTTCAAGATTTGTGGTCACAGCTTATGCTGATGATGTATGTGTTCTGATTAAGGGCCCAAGTAGTGTTGCTGCGGTGCAGCGTTGCTTTAAAGACTACTCTGCGGCCTCTTCCGCCGAAGTAAATTGGGGCAAGAGTGTAGCCTTATGGTGCGGTTCAGATAACCTTTCTTTAACACTGCCACCGTCACTCCCACATAATTTAGAGTGGAAAACAGATGGGGTCAAATATCTTGGTGTCTATCTCGGCAACCAGGAAGTAGAAACAAAGAACTGGGAAGGAATGATTGAACAAATTACACACCGGTTGAAACGATGGGAAGGACTGCTGCGATCTCTTTCTTATAAAGGCCGCACTCTTGTTATAAATAACTTGATAGCAGCAAGATTATGGCATAAACTAATTGCCTTGCAGCCACCCAAGGAGTTGATACCAGCCCTCCAGCGGGTCTTAGTTAATTTCTTTTGGAATGGATACCACTGGCTTCAGCCACAAATACTGTACCATCCTCGGAAGGAGGGTGGACATGGAATTGTGGATGTGTCCACCCGGCTTATGGCTTTTCGCCTACAGTCTGTGCAACGTCTGTTGTATGCTGAAGAGCTTCCCTGGCGCTCATTTGCGTTTTTCTTGTTGCAACAAGCGGGAGGTCTGTGTTATGATAGGCACTTGTTCCTGGTGAACCTTGACTGTGTCAGCTTAGTTTCAATCCCAACTTTTTATCAGGGTTTGCTGAGAGTTTGGAAACGTTTTGGGGTTCATCGTTGCCTTGAGGCTTATAATTGCCGGATGTTTATCCAAGAGCCTATTTTCTATAACGGGTTTTTTCCATGCATTCCTCATAGTCCGACTTTGATTAGGAAATTTACTCAAGGAGGAATTGGCAAGTTTGTGACCTGAGGGATACATCTGGGACAAAATGGATGTCTGCTGGCAGGGTGGCGGCCATTCTTGGTTTAAGATCCGTGCGTATTGTCAGCCAAATTATACGCATCATCAAGAGGAAGTTTAAGGAGTTAAATATTGGCTGGGAAGGTATTGTTGCGAATATGGAATTTGGCCTCCATATCCGCTTGTAAATATTCCCCTATTTTCTCCAATACTCCCCAACTTTCCCCGATCCCCCATTCCCTAGTCCCATTGCATGTAAATAACAATCAGTAGAGCCGACCTTCCCCTTATTCCCCCATTAAATGTCGTGCCCAGGTCCACCGCACCACACGTAGACAACTTTCGGACATCTTCCTAGTTATTCTTATTCTATGTCAGTTAAGGCCTCGTCTCCATTAATTATGACTCTTCGTTGCACCAGAATGTGATTATATGGCATCAGTAGTGAGTTTAGGACCTTTCCCATACCTCCTTCCATCTTCTTCCCCAACAATTACAACAACAACAGAGGAGATGGCGGCGGAGCGGGGGAGGATGCGTCCTCACACCGGCTCGATTAGCTCCAGACCATGCGCTCCACGGGGTTACCACGAAGGGGCTCCTTGTCAGCTCCTCGTCAAGGGCGGAGCCTGGTAAACCCCCCGCACGCACCCAATGAGAAGCAACGTGCCGATTCCACGAGGCGGAGCTAACGAGCCGAGGGCGTGTCACTCCCCGCCGGATATACGCGGCCCCGCGCCGGATGTGACGTGAGATGCGCACCCAGCTTGGAGAAGGAAAGCCACCTGCGAGCGCTGAGTCAGATGCGCCCCCAGCTTGAGCAGACAAGACGCCATCCGAGCGCTGCGACCTCCCCGCATCTCTGGACCGGACCGAGTCGATTCTGACCTTTGAGCCCAGGTGCACCTGGAGCCATCGATCCTGCCTTTCCTAGCCATCAAACCCCCGTGTGAGTCAGCCGTTGTCCCGTGTGTCTGTCGTCTGTCCGGGGTTAATATAAGAGTGTGTCTAAGTGCCTGTCTTCCTGTAATATACCTCTAGCCCCTGTAATCTAACCTTTTCCGTACGAATATACTTGAGAATTGAAACATTGGTGTCGTATTGTGTTATTGTAATCCAGCCAGGTGTCTTCTTTTCCTTATTGAGCCAGCATCGCGCGACTTCGTCAACGTCGAGTATAGTCGGGTAATTTGTGCGGACACGACGGCCATTCCGCTCGGCCCACTTTAACATCAAAGTCGTGTCTGTAACAATTGGTGTCAGGAGTGGGATTCGAGGCCCGACCAAATTTTGAAAAAAAAAACGAATAGAGGAAAAAAAAAAAATTTGGTCAAAATTTGGAGCGGCCGAAATTCGTTTTGTTTTACAAAACCCGAATTTTGAAAGTCGCGCTATGGCGGATCAAGACGGCTGGGGTCCGGTTAGGGAGAGTGAAGCAGGGTCGGTCCAGGACCAAATTGAGGGACATGAGGGACATGAGGAGAGCGAAACAGCGGGGGTAGCAGACGCGCGAAATGGCGCCTCGCACATAGCTACGGCGGCCGCACCCGCTGCACAAGTGGGAGGGATGGCCCAGATGCAGGTCCTCATGGAGCAATTTATGGCGCAAATGCAGGCGTCCCTCAAACTGCAGAGTAACCAATTGGGGAACCGGATGGATGCTCAGGGTGAGCGATTGGAGGGCCAAATGAGGGTTGATAGTGAGCGATTGGAGGGCCAAATGAGGGTTGATAGTGAGCGATTGGAGGGCCAAATGAGGGTTGATAGTGGGCGATTAGAGGGCCAAATGAGGGGTACCGGTGAGGGATTAGAAAAGAAATTTGAGGGGTTAGACAACGGGATAAAAGAGGTGAAACATGGGTTAGAGGGGGTAGAAAATAGAATGGCTGCCCAGGAGAATCAGATAGAGGGAGTGAAAAATGGGTTAGAGGGGTTAGAAAACAGTATGGAAGGCAAATTGAGGGACATGAGGGACCAAGCGGAAAGGGAAGTTAAACAAATGGAGCAGCAGATAGAGGGGGTCAGAATGGGGGTAGAAACCAAACTGGATGCTCACAGGGAGGAAATGCAGCAGATGAGGGTGGCATCTGGGCAGGAGATGCAAGTGATGGGAGAGGAGATCAGAAGAGGAGTGAGTGAGGAGGTCGGAGGAGTGCGCGAGGAGGTGAGGCACTGTAAGGAGCACATGGAGAAGGAGGTGAGAAAGGGGACTGTAAAGTTACAAGGGGGCATAGAGGACCTGACGCAGGAGGTGGAACAGCTGACGGAGGGACAAAAAGGACTAACGGAGCAGGTTCAAAGGAACACTGCGGTATTAGGAGGGTTAAAAGTGACACAGAAAGAACTAAAAGACGACTTGATAGCGACGAAGAGGGAATGTCAGATGGTACGTGAGGGACTGACAACGAGGTTGGACGAGGTGGTAGAGGTAATGGAGACGAAGGACCGGCAGGTGAGGACGCACCTGGAAACGGTCAAGGTAGCCTTAGAGGATGAGCTTGAGGAGACGTACCGGGGAATAAAAGAGGTGAAGCACAAATTAGAAGAAGTGGAAGAAGGGGTGAGCGAAATTAAGAAGCGACGGAGAGGGGATAAGAAAGAAATAAAAGAGGAGATAAACGAATTGGTCCAAAGTCTGTGTTTGGATCGTGATGATGTGCTCATTAACCGGATGAGGGATTCGCAGGTGATGGAGGAGAAGCGAAGAGGAAGAGGACCCGGTGTAAGTGGTGACCAATATGGTCGTGCGTATGATGCGCCAGGGGATTTAAGAAGCTTGGGGGTCGAGATGGACCCGGGTGTTCGTGAGAGGCCGTTGGTGAAGTGTGCGACAGGTCTGGTGTGCGAAAGAGGAGGTGTGCGAGAAAGTCCGACTCTGGGGTGTGTGAGAAAAAAGTGCGTGCCAAGGAGTGAGTGTGCTGGCGAGAGTGAGTCGGTCGTAGCTCGTGTGCGAGGGAGCACATGGAAGCGTGGTGTGGTGAGTGTTACAGAGGGTGTGACGGGAGAGTGTGCGCAGGAGTGTGCGCGAGAAAGGTGTGTGACAGACAGGTGCATGAGGAAAGAGTGCGCTGTCAGAAGTAAGGAAGAGTGTCCACCTGTGGTGAGTGTTACAGAGGGTGTAACGGGAGAGTGTGCGCGAGAAAGGTGTGTGACGGACAGGTGCATGGGGAAAGAGTGTGCTGTCAAGAGTAAGGGTGAGTGCGCTGTCAGGAATGGAGGTGAAAGTAGTGAGAGTGACATGGAGCGTGAGTTAGTTGTGACAGGTGAGCGAGGATGTACACCTGGGATGGAAGGATGCACACCTGGAATGGTAGAGCGTGAGTGGGAATGCACGCTGGAGTTGGTGGTGAGGCACGTGGTTGGGTGTGCGAATGAGGGCACACCTGTGATTGTCACAGAGGAGGTGACCGAGGAGGGGGTGCGAAGCGGTGTATTGGTGAGGTGTGCGAGCGACGAATGTGTGCCAAAGTGTTCGGTGGTCAGGTGTGTGACCAAGGCTGTGAGTGGAATGAGGGTACCTGGGTGTGTAAGGAAGGGTACGAGGAGCATGGGCACAGCTGGATGTGTGAGCAAGGAACGGGCTGCGGGGTGTAAGCGTCCAGGTGAAGCATCGACGTTACACGGGTTAGAGGTTAGAGCGACTGTTAGCCGAAGCAGGCCCTCGGTGCGTGCCGGGCCTCGCTTTGAACGGCCGCGTCCAGGCTCCACTAGGCGGAGCTGGCAGCCCGATAGGAAGGGTCGTCATGGCGACCACTTTTTGTTGAGGCATTCCGGCAGGTCGAGATCGGGACATTGGATGGCTCCACGCCGAGGTGATGCGTGGGATCTCGGCCCGGGTAAGCCCCCGTCCCTGCACCGAGTGCCGGACGCATCCAGCCGCTGGCACAAAACAACCAGCATCCATTGCTTGGCTTTACGAAGCCGGGCTTTGGACAGGAATTGGCGCACCGAGAGGTATTAGTGAGTCGACTGGGTGATGAGGTTAGTGTTTTGGACCCAAAATTAGAGAAAAACAAAATTTGATGATTGGCAAGGGATTGGCAGTAGTGATTGGCAGATGATGGGCAGTGATTGGCCAAATTTTGATTTGTTGAAATTTGATGTGCAAAATTGGTAGTGAGAAACCCCCGATGTGGTGGGATGGCAAATCCACCATCCTTCCCATGTGGGGGCAAAGGAGCTATAGTTTATGGGGTGTATGGCAGTGAAAACTAGCCCGGGTGGGTTAGGATATTGTGTGTAGGGATCTAGAAGATGACATTAGGTAACGTTAAGTTTAGTTAGTGACTGATACCTGTAGTGGGGACGCAGGTAGATTAGTATGGATGCTAATGACGTGGGAGCGCAATAGTTTAAAGGGACGACTGGGAAGCGCAAGTTTCAGAAGGGAGTAGTTAGCTGAGATGATGCCGTGTGTGTGAGGATGGAACAGGTGTGATTGCACAGGTGTGCAACTGGACAGGTGTGTGGAGCAGTGTATGAGTAGTGAGTGTGTGGATCAGCGCGAATGCGCTTGGGGAGAGAAGGGTGCAGGTGGCACCAGGTGTGAGAGCACAGGTGTGCAGGTACAGGTGTGTGGAGAGAGTTGGAGTGAGTGGTACGGAGTGGTGTGCATGGTGCGAAGGTGTGGATGGGGGAAGAGTGGACCCCTTTCACGAGCACCCGGGGCGGGTAGTGTAAGTGTTAGGTAGAGGGTGCAGGTAAATTGTGGTTGGATATTGGCATTTGTGGTGCGGTTGCAGAATGGTGTTGTGAATGGGTGCATTAGTGTTGTGGAAATGGCTGGGCGTGTAGCCTGTTAGTGTGTGTAGTTGGTTGGGCACTCCACCACTGTGAGGATGTCGGCCAGGTGAGGCCGCAGGTGGGCTCTGGGAGCCGGTAGTTGTGAGTGGGTGCCTGAGGATCCCGGGTGTGGATCGGGCAGCCCAGTGCCAGAGAGGGCACGGAGTGGGGAGAGAGCCAGAGGGCCTTCCCCTGGTAGTTAGGTTAGGGTAAGGAGCAGGTAAGCTCGGAGGCAACTGCAGTGGTGGAGGTGTGCAGGTGGGTAGACCCACTGGGAGAGGTACACGTCGCAGCCCAGAAATTGTACGAGGGCACCGGGAGATGAATCGGGGGAGTGAGACCCCAAATTGAAGAGCACCACAGTTTGGCCAATGGGAATTGGTTTTTAGAACCCATAGTGTAAGAGGGCCAATGGTTTGGCCGGAGAAAGACCCCGGGTAGTGTAAAGTTGTTAAAGTCATTTAGGAGATAGTTAGGATTGATGAACCTGTCGCACCATACGCAGCCACTTACCTGTGGTGATGATGATGACTCCACACCTGTGTTTTCTTTGTTTTGTTGCAGGAGATGAATCGCTGTGTGGATTTGTGAGACGCATCACGACGTGGATGAGACATTGGGGTGATTCCATCTCTCCCTCCCTAGGAGGGACTGATGATGAATTGGTAATGGCAAATTATGATGTTGAGTTGAAAATGGCAAATTTTGATGAGAGTTGAAAATGGCAAATTTGATTGGTTAGGAGGGAGAGAAGACGAATTTGGTTTATGGGAGGAACGGGGAAGACAGTAGGGATGTTTGTCGATTTGTAAAGTAGATGTTTATGGGTAGTGTTGTGTTTTGTGGATGCAGTAAGGGGTAAGGGGGGGGCCATGTAGGTTACCTGGTGGGGGGGGGGGCGTACGATAGGAACGTACCTGTCTCACCTGGTTCCCATGTGCCCCCAGTGTGCATCACCTTACATTGCGTGCACTTTTGCGCCCTTACCACCTTACTCACTTGTTTCTTCTTTTGTCTCCCACCTCCGAGGATCTGGCTTTGGGGTAGAGAGAGAGGAGAGAGAGGTGCTGGCTGCGCAGTTGTGGGCCTGCACTTTCGCTGTTTGCTGCCGGGATCGATACACCATATGGACCGCAATGTTTGTGGCCACCCACAATGGACCGCAGTTCGTTTGCGGCCAAGCACCACCCGGGGATGGACCTATGGATCAACGTGGCACCTATGCCATACAGGTGAACCACTAATAGTTAACACCACCAAGTGCACCACAAGAAGAGCAAGAGACACCTGCAGGGTTAGGGGTTGTCGAATTTATTTTTATTCCAATGAACAATGGTGACTGCACCGATTGGTGGTGGGGTGGTGCTGTTGATGCTCGGGAAGGGTGCTCTGCACGTTATTAAAGGCCGTCGGCCACAGAGCACTCGTGGGTTGGTGTATCGATGTTGGCAAGCGCGCTCTCTCTCTATGCATAACATCTGCATGTGTTCCTCCAAAAACAGGTCCTGGATCGTAGTGTAAATAGCAGCGTAGTCTTGTAAATAATGCTCCCTACCGGCTGTATGTTTAGTTTGGGAATTCTTTCCGGATTCGGTTATCCTGTGGGTGTGTTTCTGTGAGGAGAAGGGTGCAACGTCGCAGGGGGACATATTTACTCATTTGTGAATATCTGTAAAACTGTCGCACTCAGGGTAGAGTTAATAGTAGAGGGAACTACATTGCGTGCCACACTAAAGTAGGTAAAAATTTATCGGGTCGGGACGCCCCGAGGGTAGAGAAGGGTGCAATGTTGCGAATATGGAATTTGGCCTCCATATCCGCTTGTAAATATTCCCCTATTTTCTCCAATACTCCCCAACTTTCCCCGATCCCCCATTCCCTAGTCCCATTGCATGTAAATAACAATCAGTAGAGCCGACCTTCCCCTTATTCCCCCATTAAATGTCGTGCCCAGGTCCACCGCACCACACGTAGACAACTTTCGGACATCTTCCTAGTTATTCTTATTCTATGTCAGTTAAGGCCTCGTCTCCATTAATTATGACTCTTCGTTGCACCAGAATGTGATTATATGGCATCAGTAGTGAGTTTAGGACCTTTCCCATACCTCCTTCCATCTTCTTCCCCAACAATTACAACAACAACAGAGGAGATGGCGGCGGAGCGGGGGAGGATGCGTCCTCACACCGGCTCGATTAGCTCCAGACCATGCGCTCCACGGGGTTACCACGAAGGGGCTCCTTGTCAGCTCCTCGTCAAGGGCGGAGCCTGGTAAACCCCCCGCACGCACCCAATGAGAAGCAACGTGCCGATTCCACGAGGCGGAGCTAACGAGCCGAGGGCGTGTCACTCCCCGCCGGATATACGCGGTCCCGCGCCGGATGTGACGTGAGATGCGCACCCAGCTTGGAGAAGGAAAGCCACCTGCGAGCGCTGAGTCAGATGCGCCCCCAGCTTGAGCAGACAAGACGCCATCCGAGCGCTGCGACCTCCCCGCATCTCTGGACCGGACCGAGTCGATTCTGACCTTTGAGCCCAGGTGCACCTGGAGCCATCGATCCTGCCTTTCCTAGCCATCAAACCCCCGTGTGAGTCAGCCGTTGTCCCGTGTGTCTGTCGTCTGTCCGGGGTTAATATAAGAGTGTGTCTAAGTGCCTGTCTTCCTGTAATATACCTCTAGCCCCTGTAATCTAACCTTTTCCGTACGAATATACTTGAGAATTGAAACATTGGTGTCGTATTGTGTTATTGTAATCCAGCCGGGTGTCTTCTTTTCCTTATTGAGCCAGCATCGCGCGACTTCGTCAACGTCGAGTATAGTCGGGTAATTTGTGCGGACACGACGGCCATTCCGCTCGGCCCACTTTAACATCAAAGTCGTGTCTGTAACAGTATAAACAATGTCGAGGATTTTCAGCTGTCTTTCCCTGAAATTAAGGTGCTCCCAGCTCTCCAGTCGAATGGTGAACTTGTATCTCATTTTCACTTGGTAACAAAGGTGGGTATTCACAAGCTCCTTCGAGAAAACCAAGCATCACCCTTCTCCGGAGTGGCGCGAGTGGCCTTGTGGTCAGAAAGGTTAGGGCCAGGGTCTCCTGCCACGCCACCGTGGCCTAATATGTACAAACTACCTATTTACGGGTTCCTCGCAGATATCCAGTGGAGACTAGCACATTGGGCTCTCCCTACGAACACCTTTGTTCATCACCTTGACAGCTCAGTGTCAGTAGCATGCCCCTTCTGTGTACAGAAGGAGGATCTCTTTCATGCCTATGTGAAATGCGAAAGACTAATACCTCTTTTCTTGATTCTCACACACCTTTTTGATCAGTTGTCTTTTCCTTTTACTTCACATTCTTTTATTTTTGGTGTATCTTTCAGACCCTCCTGCAAGGACTCTGGTGTTCTCCTAAACTTCTTAGCTGCTGTAGCAAAATATTCAATATATAAATCAAGGAAAATTAAAATTGATAATGGGCATGGGTTTGATGTTGTTCCTATGTTTAAAGGGCTGGTGTCTGCAAGAATAAGGTTAGAGTTTGAATATTATGTGGCGAATGAAAATGTCAAACTCTTTGAGTGCAAATGGTGTATTAATGAAGCCTTATGTGTTGTGAATGAATCGAATTTGTACTTTTCTTTTTAACATTAAGAACTGTTGTTTTTTTCTATTTTTTTTCTCTCCTGTAAAAATGTAACTTGACCTGGTGTGTTTTTTTGTGAAATAAATGGTGTTGCAAATTCAATTCTCTCTCTCTCTCTCTCTCTCTCTCTCTCTGTCTGTCTGTCTGTCTGTCTGTGTCTCTCTCTCTCTCTCTCTCTCTCTCTCTCTCTCTCTCTCTCTCTGTGTCTCTCTCTCTCTCTCTCTCTCCCCCTCTCCCCCTGTTGGGCGTGGCAAGATGGCAGCCGTGCATGTGTGGTGAGGTGTGAGCTGCTCCAACCTTTGATCTTTCTACCCCCCCCCCCCCCCCCTTGCTAGTTGTCTTTCTTATTTTCTGTTCTTCCACTTTTCTTCTTATCCTCACGTTGTCTACTCTCTGTCTGCCCCCACCACCCCAGTTCAACAACCCACTGCTGCAACTCCTCATCCTACCCGTTCTGCCCTCCCTCTGCCCGCTCCCCCCCACACCCCTCCCTTCCCCCCCACACCCCTCCCTTCCCCCCCACACCCCTCCCTTCCCCCCCACACCCCTCCCTTCCCCCCCACACCCCTCCCTTCCCCCCACACCCCTCCCTTCCCCCCCCACACCCCTCCCTTCCACCCCACACCCCTCCCTTCCTTCCCCCCCACACCCCTCCCTTCCTTCCCCCCCACACCCCTCCCTTCCTTCCCCCCCACACCCCTCCCTTCCTTCCCCCCCACACCCCTCCCTTCCTCCCCCCCACACCCCTCCCTTCCTCCCCCCCACACCCCTCCCTTCCTTTCCCCCCACACTCCTCCCTTCCCCCCTATTACATCCCTCGCATGTGTTGCTGTCTCGATTCTTTCTCTTCCAGCTTTTTCTACTTTTTCCTCTGAGATACAGAGAGAGAGAGAGAGAGAGCCCACACCTTTCGGTGAGGTCGACGGGTGAGTCGTATTCCTATCGACACTCTAAGGAGTTGCGGCGGGTTTTCGCCCCTTTCCTCATTAAGAGGTGTGTTTTTGCCGTGTTCGTTTTCTCGTGCTGGTACATGCCGAGTGGCGTTTTCTTTGCGGTTTTTTCCCCCTTGCTTTACAGAAAACTGCACCCGACCACTCCCCTTTTTCCCCCGACCCCTTCCTTTTCCCCCGACCCCAACTCGGCTTAGCCCGGGTAATTTGAATTAGTAAAATGTCGGCACGTTCCCCGTATGCGGCTTTCGATTTCGAAGCTCTCACACGGAAGCATGGCGTGGTGTGCATTCCTCCCGATGAGGTTAGTGTGGAACACATTGTTATTGCTATTGGGAATATCATTGGGATGGAAAAGATCCGTGCAGCGTCACGGATGAATAAACGTACCGTTGTTTTTTTAGCCGAGGAAAGCCTCGTGCATGAGGTTGTCGCGGCTGGTCTGTCCACAGACAATGGACATTTCGTCTTAGTTTCCCCACTCGATACCCCAGCTGTCAAAATACTCCTATCCAACGTCCCCCCGTTTGTAAAAAATGAGTCGCTGTTAGCGGAACTATCGCGCTATGGTACAGTCGTTGTAACGTTTGGTTATTCAGACACAAACAAGTCAACAAGATGGCGGGCCAACGGACTGCCGTTTATTCGTCATGGTGTCGTGAACATGCCGTAAACCATGACGTGAACATAACGTCATGATGTAATGCGTTATGTTACAACCATGTCGTAAACCATGACGTGAACATAACGTTATGATATAATGCGTTATGTCGTATCTCCCTTTGACAAACAACAAACGGAAAATTAAGTGAAGCATGGCACAGCAAGTAATAAAAGATGTAGCTGATGCATGAACGAACATGAACAAAATAAGTGTAAACATTTAGAACATACTGTCACAACAGTAAAACAGGGGTAGACTACCCTGAGTTACAAGGTGCTAGAAGAAGGGTTAGTCTGCCCTCAGTTTGTCACATAATCCTCTAGATGTTTGGGTCTGTTGATGACGCGGCCTGACTTCGTGGTGAGAGGATTCTGACCCTGTTCAGGCGGCAGAGAGGATGGCGTGTGTGTGACTGGCGAGGGTTGCCCTGTACGGGCTGTAGAGTGCAGGCTGCTGCTGCACGGGCAGTGCTGTGTGGTCTGAGCTGAGCTGGGAGCTGGCAGACCAGCTGGAGCCGTAGCACAGTGTGGGGTCGGTCTGGTCGGTTGCCGGGTTGCATACGTCAGTGCTGTGGAGCTTGGCTGATGAGCACCGTATGTTGAGAGGCGGAGGTGTTTCCTGTTTCGGCGATACTTCCTGCCATTACTTTCAACGATATATGATCTGGGCACACTGTGATGGGCTACAACTGTTGCAGGCAGCCAGTTGTTTGTACCTATTAGTGGAGTCATCCTTACTGGGTCTCCTGGGAGGAGGGCGGGCAGGTCTCTTTGGACATGTTTGTCATGGTGGACCCGTTGCTTCTCCTTGCTCTGATCGAGCTTCTTCCTGACCTCATCACAGTTCAGAGTAATTGGACGCAACAACTCACGAGAGGTTGGCAGCAGGTTGCGGGGTCTGCGAGACATGCAAAGCGTGGCAGGTGACATGTTGCAACTTTCCAGCGGTGTGGTCCTGTAGTCAAGGAGGGCCAGATGTTTATCACTGCACTTAGACCAGAGTCGCTTTACCGTCTGTATGGCTCTCTCAGCTGCACCATTTGACTGAGGGTATCGGGGCGAAGACGTCTGGTGATTGATGTGATAGTCAGCACAAAACTGGGAAAATTCTTGCGAGCTGAACTGAGGTCCGTTATCTGTTCTGAGTGTCTCTGCGATGCCGTGTCGACACATTTGTGATTTGAGGGCGTTGACAGTGACTGCTGTGCTGAGGTTTGTCAGAGCATCCACCTCGATGAATTTGGAGAAACAGTCGGTTGTGAGTAAGTATTGATTCCCTTCATATTCGAAGATATCAGCAGCCACCTCAATCCAAGGTAACAGAGGTGTTTTCAGGGGCATCAGAGTTTCTGCGTGCTGCTGACTTTGGTACAAACTGCACTGTGGGCAATCACTGACGACGTCTTCAATTTGTGCAGTCATGCCTGGCCAGAACAGAGCTTCTCGGGCTCTCTGTTTGCATTTGCTGATTCCCATGTGTGAGCCATGTATTTGTCGCATCATGTCTGGCCGCATTGTTGTGGGTACAACGATTCTCATGCCTTTGTAAACAATTCCATCCATCACCGACAGCTCGTCACGGTACTGCCAGTATGCACGGATGCTGTGAGGTGTTTCAGCTTTGGTGTCTGGCCATCCTTTCAGAACCATGGTGTGCAGTTCATTCAACTCTTCAGCAGTTCTCTGCTGGAACTGCGCGTAGCGAGACGGCACCACTGATATGAAGTCTACCATATTGATTAGCTCAATGTCCATCTCTGGTGTAGTATCTGGGAGGTTAGCACGGCTCAGGGTGTCGCCCAGTGGAATGTCCTTCCCTGGTTTGTACGTGATTGTCAAGTCATATGGCTGCAACTTCAGGAGCATTGATTGTAGCCTCATAGGTGCTGCTAGTAGGGGCTTGGTGTGAATTGACTGCAACGGCTTGTGGTCGGACTCGACGGTGATGTTTGATGTCCCAAATATGTAGTAATGGAACTTCTTGCAGGCATGTACAATGGCCAACATTTCCTTCTCCAATTGCGAGTATCTCTGCTCAGTCGGTGTGAGCGCACGGGATGTATATGCTACAGGGTGGTCATCTTGCAGAAGCACTCCTCCGAGAGCGTAACTGCTGGCATCACATTGAATGGTACAGCCTTTCTTGGCGTCGTAATAGGCCAGCACCGGTGCATTGCAGCACAACTGTTTCATCTTTTCAAAGCTCTCGGCTTGAGGTTTGTCCCAATGGAAGAGGACATCTTTAGGCAATAGGGCACGAAGTGGTGCATCCACTGTACTTAATTCTGGTAGAAATTTTGCCAAATACTGGATGAAGCCAAGTATTCTTCGGACATCTTCTTTGTTCTTGGGCTCTGGCATTGCTTTCACGGCCCTCACTTTGTCATCATCAGGTTTCAGACCACTCCCTGTCAAAATATGCCCTGCATATTTCACGGATGATTGTTTCACATGACATTTGTCAAAGTTGAGTTTGAGGTTGAAAGCTGTAGCTCTGTTGACAACTTGTCGCATGATGGAGTCATGTTCCTCTGGGGTCCTACCCGCCACCAAAATGTCGTCCATTATGGCACGAGCGCCTTCGATGCCCTCCAGCATGTTGTCCATGATACGCTGGTAGATTTCAGGAGCGGATCGGACCCCGAAAGGGAGCCTCAGCCAACGGAAACGGCCAATTGGGGTGTTGAAGGTGGTGAGAAGACTGGACTCATATGTGAGCGGGATCTGTAAGAATCCGGATTTGGCGTCAAGTACAGAGAAATACTTTGAACCTGGTATCATTGATGCAACCACTTCTTCAACTGTTGGAATGTAATAGTGTTCTCTCCTAATTGCCTTGTTTAGGTCTTTTGGGTCAATGCAGATTCTGATTTTGTCTTTCTTAACTACGGTGACCATGGAGCTCACCCAGTCTGTCGGTTCAGTGACACGAGCAATGTGCCCATCTTTTTGCATTTCTATTAGCTTGGCTTTAACCTTGTCGTACAGAGCTTTTGGTTGCCGACGTGGTCCATGGACAGCAGGGGGCACAGTGGGGTCGATTTTCAGAGAATACTTGCCTGGCAGTACACCTGTTGTGTGGAGAAGATCAGGATAATCACTAAGGTCACTGACCTTGTGAATTCTCTCAATCAACCCGAGTGCTGTGCTGGCTTGGCCGGAGAGAAGTGGTCGTTGCTTTACTCTGACGACATAAAACTTGACGTCAACAGTGTTTTGTTTGTGCGTCACAGGCAATGTGATGCATCCCTCAACAGCAAGGTCATGCGGGCCAACGGACTGCCGTTTATTCGTCATGGTGTCGTGAACATGCCGTAAACCATGACGTGAACATAACGTCATGATGTAATGCGTTATGTTACAACCATGTCGTAAACCATGACGTGAACATAACGTTATGATATAATGCGTTATGTCGCAGTCGTGTCCCAGATCAAGATGCTGCCGCTGGGCTGTCGGAGTGAACAGGCGAAGCACGTCATGTCTTTCCGACGCCAGGCATACATTGTACTTCCCACATCCAACGTGGATAAAGTATTAAACGTGGTAATTAAATTCCGTATAAAAGATCACGACTACCAAGTATATGCGTCAACCGAGACATTAAAATGCTTCACTTGTGGAAAGTTCGGACATTTAAAACGTTTCTGTCCCCGAACTGCACCCTCTGTGATCGAGCAGACAGGCTCTCTGAACAATACTGTGCCCCCTCTACCTCTCAACACTGACGGACAAACTACCCCAACTACTGTCCCAGACCCCCCACTACCTCCCAACACTGACGGACAAACTACCCCAACTACTGTCTCAGACCCCCCACTACCTCCCAACACTGACGGTCAAACTCCCCCAACTACTGTCTCGGATGACATCGCACCAAATTTAACGACCGCTGATAAAACGAACATGAACATCTGGGATGGGTTTACACTTGTTTCCTCATTAAGGAAGAGAAAAACACCCCAGGATTCAGTTACACCTCGTAACGAAAAGGTGGTAGTTTTTCAGTCAAACATTGCGGGAATGCCGCTGTCCGACCAAACTACTACCAGCAACCGGTACGAACTGCTCATGCATGAGAATGTAGATCCCCAGCCCTTACCTGAGACTTTCCCCCACAATGCAACGGAGGGGAATTACATCCCTCCTCAAGGGAAAATTAAAGCTGTTCCGTGTCCTTCTGTGAATGATGCCGAAGTGCATCAAGACCCGATCGTAAAAATAGGAGGAAACGTGATAGCAGAAAACCTGATCGTACTTCCAGCGGCCCCAATTTCTGAGCACAATGAAAATATTCTAACCCCAGCAGTACCTGTGCTGGCGGTCTTACATAACATGCCTGAGCACATTGGTAAAACTGATGGAGAACCTCAAACTGTCAAACCGGTGACGGTTTCCCCCGCACCCCTCCCACTACCCGAAGCTCCTTCAATTCCACTACCCCCTCCTGCTCCTATTAATATGGAGCAGGATGACACCTGCACAGCACAAGTTACCTCAGAGCCCCAAGAACCAGGAATTGAAAGTTTCCCAGACAGTGGTTCCGACATGTCAGATGAGGAATCTTACGAAATTGAGGAGTTCCCTACAACAAGCGAATCCAACGTCTTACCAGCCCAAATATTGAAATTCCTCAACCACACTTTTAGAAAGAGACACGTAGACATTAAAGATCACTTTTCTGACCTGCACGGGTTTATTGACACGGCAAGAAACATCGTCTGCCGGCCTAGCGACCACCATTTCACAGAAGCCCAATGTAGCAGGCTGAAAAAGTACATTGTGAGAGCAAAAGATGAACAAAAAAAAAAGAGATTTGGAAGCTTAAATATAAATGGTGGCGCGAGTCAGCTGCGCAAACTCCAAGTGGTGAACCTTGCACTACAGAAAACATTAGACGTACTTTTCTTACAGGAAACCCACACTACGCCAGCATCCCATGCAGAATGGAACCGGATGATGAAAACGACCAATTTTTTTAGTGATTCCAATTCCCGAACTGTGGGAGTGGCTTTTCTTTTGAATCCCCATTTCCATCCATCAAAACTTTCCTTTAAAAACATAATCCCAGGGCACCTAGCCTCCCTAGAATTTGTTATTAATAACACAAATTTTACTTTGTTGAACGTTTATGCCCCTTCAAATAGCACTGAGCGGCAACGCTTCTATGCTAGATTAGGGCCTTATATGAGGCAAATAGACCTGCACAGGTGTATTGTAATGGCAGGTGACTTTAACTGCACTCTACAACCAAACCTAGATAGGAACGGTGCGGAACCCCATCCCGGACCAGCTAAATTATTAGCAGAGATAATAAGGGATTTTAAGCTTCAGGATCTTTGGCGGCAACAAAATCCCATGACGCATCAATTTACCTGGAGCAAGATCACAAACAACCAAGTATCCCTAGCTAGGCTCGACCGGATCTATATAAATTCACCATTTTTTAATCTCTCCCCTACCACTGGAATTTTGCCTTCTGGTTTTTCAGATCACCATTTAATTACTGTGAATTACCATTCACATCTGTCCTTGAATCGCCATTCTTTCTGGAAGCTTATTGTCACCATCTTACAAAACCCCTCCTTTAGGGCTGCTTTCAAAGACGTATGGTCTGTTCTATTAAATCCAAAACACCAGTTTACAGATCAGCGTTTGTGGTGGGACAACATAAAGGCCCAATGTAGAGGATTTTGTCAACAATTTTGTTTCCTAAGAACACAAGAGGAACGTAGAACAAAGGCTACCTTAGAAAAGGAAATTCTACAAATTCAAACAAATTTTAAAACTCACTCTTCTCCCCAACAAGAACTGAGACTGAAAGAAAAGAAAGCTTTCCTTAATACAATAATTGAGAACCAAACCCAAGGGGCATTAAAAAGATTACGGTTTCAGCAGCTCAATCTTTTGGACACGCCAACCCGATACTTCTTTGATTTTGAATCGAAGGCTCCTCACCCCCAAATTACTGCTCTAAAACGCCCTGACAATTCTGTCATCACTCACCCTGAAGGAATCAAGAGGGAAGCTAGACTCTTTTTCTCCAACCTTTACAAAACAAAAGAAGTTGACCTAAATGGTGTCTCTCACTTATTTGACGGTGTTTCCACCTTAACCCCAGAGCAAAGGCAGAGCCTGGAGAAACCACTCACACTTGAGGAACTCTCCATCGCATTAAAGAGCCTTGGCAAAGGAAAATCACCTGGCATCGACGGTCTACCGTCAGAATTTTTTGAATCTTTCTGGGACCTAATTGGCCCTGAACTGCTATCAGTCTTCCAGGAAAGCTTCGAAAAGAAGGAACTCCCACTGAGCTGCAGAAGAGCAGTACTTACCTTGCTTCCAAAGAAAGGCGACCCTTTACTCATCTCCCAGTGGAGGCCAATATCACTACTATGTACTGATTACAAGATCTTTTCCAAAGCTATTGCCTTACGTTTTTTCACCCTTCCTAAAGAACATTGTAGACATGGACCAAACTTATTGTGTTCCTGGTCGTAATATCCATGACAGTATTTCTGTTATTCGCGATTTGATTGATGTTTGTGATATTCATCATGAAAGTGTTGGCCTTGTTTTCCTAGATCAGGAGAAGGCTTTTGATTACGTTTCGCATGAATACTTGTCCGAAGTCTTAAATCGATTTTGTTTTGGACCCTTTATTTTATCATGTATACATATGTGTTACTCAAACGTATCTGCCCTGCTAAACATAAATAATGAGCTTGTGCCCCCCTTTTGTATTAAAAGAGGTGTTAGGCAGGGCTGCCCACTGTCAGGTGCTTTGTACACCCTTTCCCTTGAACCCCTCTTAAACACGCTTCGAAAGTCTTTGACTGGTTTCACTGTGAGAGGTTTAAACCACACTATAAAGACTATTGCCTACGCTGATGATATATGTGTGTGTATCAAAAACTCTGATGATATTGCTAAGATGATGCATGCTTTAGCACTTTTTAACAGAGCCTCGTCAGCAAAAATCAATTGGAAAATGACTGAGGCACTGTGGCTCGAATCCCCTTCCCACCCCCCATTCTCCCCACCCCCCCCCTTCACCCCCGCTTCTCCCCGCAAATATTGCTTGGAGAAGAGATGGGATCAAGTTTTTGGGAGTTTTTCTAGGTCCTGGAGATTTCATCAGGCATAACTGGGAAGGTTTGCCTGAACGCATTGAACTGCTTTTAATAAAATGGAAAGGCCTACTCCGCCAATTGTCTTACCGTGGCAGAGTATTGGTCATAAACAACCTGGTTACCTCCATTCTGTGGCACAAGGTCTTGGCTCTGCAACCACCTGCTGGGTTAATCGACGGAATACAGAAGAGCGTCACTCATTTCTTCTGGTCTGGAATGCATTGGCTACGACCGGAGAGATTAAATTTGCCGATACCTGAGGGTGGTCAAGGACTTGTCAATGTAAAATGCTGAATCATGGCTTTTCGTCTACGCACGATATGGTCCATTTTGCACGAACCTGTTGTGCTTTGGAGGCAACTTGCATGCTGCATTTTGGGTCGTTTTGAGAATTTCGGTCATGCTAAGGAGCTTTTCCTAATGGACTTGACAATGTTTGATCTCTCTTCACTCCCCTCTTTCTACCGAAGTTTGTTAAATGCATGGCAAGCTCTCAAAAGCCATCGGGATCATACTACGTACGAGAGATCCATGTTCTTCAATGAGCCACTGTTTTGCAACTCACTTTTTGAAGGTTTTGGAAGCAGCAGGGCCTTCATTCAAAAGTTTGTGGCTGCATCAATAACCAAAGTGTGCCACCTTAGAGACAATGCAAATGACAAGTGGCTAAGTGTTGCTGCTATTGCCTTGGCGACTGGCATCAGATCATCTCGCCAACTAGACAGATGTCTAAGGGTGGTGCTTCGTGCCTACGGTACCTCCCAACCTTGGTTGGTTCATCCTGTACCTCCCTCTGAGCCGAGCCTCTCTCCTTTCCCCAACCTTCTTTTGTCGGCCTCTGAAAACTTGGAGCCAATAAATTTTGGCCGTTCCTTTTCCTCTTCCAGTGGTAACCGCAAAACCTTATATTTCCAATGTTTAAAAGCTCTTTTCCCTTCCTTGTCTGCCCCAGCACCTTGCAAGTGGTCTGCAGTCCTGCCACACACTCCTCCTTTCTCCCCAAACTGGGGATGGTATTATAAAAATCCTGTGCCAAAACGTGCTGGTGATCTCCAATGGAGAATCGCACATTGGATAATACCCACAAACTCTCTCATTCACCGCTTTTCACAAGCGACAAGTGATCAGTGTCCCTTTTGTGGACAGAGAGAAACCTTGGCCCATGCGTATATTCAATGCAGTCGTTTAACTCCTCTCTTTGTTTTCTTGAAAGTGCTATTTGCACGTCTTTCCATTGATTTCAATTTTCCAATGTTTATTTTAGGGCCAAGTGGCCCCTTAAACATCCAAGCAACAATTCTTGCAAACTTCTTCATCTCCCAAGCAAAATTGGCAATTTACAAAACCAGAAAATCAAAGATAAAGAATGACTTGTACAGTACAGATACTGTAGCAATGCTCAGAGCTTTTTGCGAGAGCCGGATAAAACTTGATTTTTACTGTTATTCGCTTTCCAGCCAACTTGAACTTTTTGAAAGAATGTGGTGTGTAAAGGATTTTTGTGAAATATCTGAGGGTCATTTGGTGCTTTCTCTCTAGTCTTTATTAAATATCCTTCTGTGTTTTTTTGGTAGCTTAACGGTTTGTTGGTTTTGACTTCCCCGATGGTAAAATTGCATGTAACTGTTTTGTTTATTTTGTTTTGACTGTAAAAAATCTTCATTTTTTACTTTTGTAATAAAAGGACATAAAAGTCAAGTCTCTCTCTGTCTCTCTCTCTCTCTCTCTCTCTCTCTCTGTCTCTCTCTCTCTCTGTCTCTCTCTCTCTCTGTCGCCCCCTACCAGCTGTTGCGATTCGGGCGTGGCATCATGGCGGCTGTGAGCAACTGCTCTGTGTTGTGGTGAGTCCATTGTGTGATTTTCTCCTCTCCTGCCCTCCCCTGCCCCCCCCTCCCTCTTCTTTTCCATCCTGTGTGCTTTGGCATTTTGTTTTCATCCGTTCTACACCTTTGTCTTAGAGAGAGAGAAGATTGAGAGCGGGCCCATTTTGGGTGCGGCCTACTGGCTTTGACGGCACTTTGTAAGCCATTTTTGTGCTTATAATGCACGTTTATTATTTACTTTAGTTCGACTATTTAGGTTTGATACCTTCTTGTCCGGTTCGGACAAGTGGGGGGAGGGGTAAATTCGCTGGTATGGCGAATACACGCTCTCGTTACGAGGCGTTCGAAAATTTAACACTTAAGCATGCATTCGCATGTGTTCCGCCTGAAGGGGCTCCTACTGAGGACATTATCCTTGCCGTGGGATCCATCATAGGAGACGGTAATGTTCGAGCGGCATCACGAATGAACCAGAAATTTGTAGTCTTCGTGTCAGAGAAAAGTTCGTTCATGACGTCGTTTGTACCGGTCTAACCATAAAGGGGGTCATTATATTACGGTATCCCCTATGGATACGCCAGCTCCCAAGATAACAATATCCAATGTACCACCGTTCATGCCAGGCGAGAAACTCCTATCCGTTCTGTCTCGTTATGGTAAAATTGTTTCCCAAATCTCAATGATTCCACTTGGGTGTCGCAGCGATCGTGGCAAACACGTAATGAGCTTCAGGAGGCAAGTGTACATGATTCTCCCGGATCGCGGAGCCAATACGGGTTTAAATATATCCTTCAAAGTATCGTTGAGCGATCGGGAATACCACATGTATGCTTCCTCAGCCTCCTTAACATGCTTTAATTGTGGAGAATTCTGACTCGTTAAAAGGTTTTGTCCTAAGACCTCTTGTCCAAAGTGTGGTGAATCGGGATATAACGAAAGAGATTGTAAAAATGCCAATCCCTCCACCGCGCCTTCTGACACCCCGACCGTGCTCTCTGACACCCGGACCGTATCTCCCGTCACCCCTACCGTACATTCCGTCACCCGGACCATACCCCTCTGACACCCCGACCGCACCTTCTGATACCCCGACTGAGTTGTCTGACACACCGGTGCTCTCTGATTCCAATGTGATGACACCCACCGATGTGACCGACACAACTAGCATTGCCCCCTTTCCCGAACCCATGAACGAAGAATCCATAGTGTATTCTAAAAAGCGAAGAGCACCAGTGCTAAGCAATTTCGCTTGTGCTGCAAATAATTCGGTCATGGGCGGCACCATTCCCGGTGCACATGTGTTCGAGTGTCCCTCTGACATTCCCTCACTAACTGAGTATATGAATACTGTTGCCAACGATACTAACGAGTCTCATTATGTAAATGAGCCTAAAAATATAATTAGTACCTCTCACCTGGAAGTTTCCGAGTGCAAAACCTCCAGTGAAATTACTACCATTTCCGAGCTGGGGAATGGTTTCCGCTTGTTTCCCCTTTAAATACCGAGCAGACTAAGGATTCAATAAACGTTCCAACTTTACGAACGGGGCCGGTAAATCTGAGTTTGCTGGGATCTCAAACCAAAGCTCCAATCCCAGATACAAAAAATATCCACCAAAGTGTTAACGAGTGCTCACGGGAACACCCTGGGAAACTTGTGAAGGTGTTAGGAGGTTCGCGGGGGCAGCAGGTAATACCCCATAACCTGACGACATGTTATCTGACGTGTCTGAGTCTGAGGATGACATTGAGGCAACCGAGCTGTCACAATTGGTGACAGGTCACTCACAAGTATCCCCTCAACTCATTTTTACCTTTCTTAATGAAACATATCGTCACCGTAACATCGTAATTAAAGACTATTTCCCTGACTTGGCAGCATTCATTTCCACCGCAAAGTCAATAATCAAAGCACATGAGGATTTTGACCTGACGAGATCTCAATTCCACAGATTAAGAAAGTTTGTTACTCGAGCAGGTACAGAGTGTTCCCAAGCACAGGTCGATTTCATTAACACTGAATGAAAAATATTTCCTTTGCGACCTTAAATATGAATTGTGGGGGTGCAAGTCACCTCCGTCAGGCCCAAGTTAAAAACTTGTTTGATCGTAAAAAGGCAAATGTTGTTTTACTGCAAGAGACCCACATCACACCTAACGTGGAACATGACTGGTGCCAAACTTTTAAAGGACAATGCTATTTTAGCAATCTGTCAGCCTCATCTGCTGGGGTTGGTTTTTTTCTAAAGCCATGTCTTGTTTTCGAGTTTTGCTATTTTTTTCTTTTTTTCTTTTTTTTGTATACAAGATCGAGGCTCGTGAAAGAGTGAAATTTTCATGAAGTCATAAAAGGCCGGCTTATTTCCCTTCAGCTAGTACATCAAAACTTCCGCTACACCATTTTCAATGTGTACGCACCCAGTGAGAGCAGGGATCGAAAGTCCTTTTTCACCTCCATGATAAATCACCTGAAATCAGTTGGTCTTGACCAATGTGTGTGCATCGGTGGTGACTTTAATTGCACCTTTGCCCCTACAAAGGACAGAAATTCTGCAGAATCTCACCCCGAGTCCCATGCGGATCTATCCCGTTTCTTTAAGACGGCCGGTCTACTTGATGTTTGGCGATTGCATCACCCCAACGTAGCCCAGTATACCTGGTGTCGATGTGCTAATGGTCGGGTCTCTTCGGCAAGACTCGACCGCTGGTACATTAATGTACCCTTTAGGAACGTCACGGTCTCTTCAGGTTGTTTTCCTTAATTGTTTTCAGACCACCATATGGTAACCTTAGATCTTTCTTTTCCTCGACCCACATGCAGAAATAGTTACTGGAAGTTTAACGTTAAACTGTTGGAAGATAGTTTATTTTAGTGCTGTTAGCTAGATTCAAAATCCCGTCTCGGAACCGTCTCGATAAATTTTCAATTTTCATAACGGGATCTCGGATCGGCTCGGTTCCCGGCAAAGTAAAAAAATAAAATAAATAAATAAATAAATAAATAAATAATAAGGCTTCAAAAATAATGGAATTTCATTACAATATATAAACAACAATGAAAAAAATTCATTTCTGATGTTGAGTACTTAAATTCCGACTTAGCTTCCATTTACCGGGATGAAATAAAATACACCGCCTACATGCAGATGATCGGCCACCGATGGGACCGGGTTATCTCATTACAGTTTGTATTGTCGTGTAATTTCTTGCTCGGAATGTCAGAGAGAGGGAGAAAATGTTTCTGCCCAGGCATATTCGAGTCCCGGTTGGAGTTTCATTATCATTTTGTGAGTTGTGATCGCCAAGGGGCTCGCTCCCCCCCCCCCCCCCCGTTCCCCCCCCCGTTCCCCTCCCCTCCCCCGCCCGGCAATGCCGGGTACTTCTGCTAGTAAATTATAAAGCAGGCGGTGTAGTGATCACCCCCCCCCCCCATCCTTATTTTGACTCTGTGAGTAAACGTAATCAACTTATCAGGCCTAAAGTGGAGATAAGATAACCAAAATACTTTCACATTCAAACCGTCAAACCAAACCCCGAGGGATTCTTACAATTTATAGATTTAGCGTTGCAATTAAACATAAACGTTCATCAAAAACTCATCTATCTATAATTCCAGTAATCTCTGTGTGTATGTGTGTGTGTATGTGTGTGTGTCTGTGTGTTTGTCTGTGACCGCTGTTTCTCGACAACCACGGGTCCGATATACTTGAAACTTGCCAGGTATATTGCTGGGGACCCGAGGATGTGCCTTTTCAAGGTTTGAAATTAATCGGACAAGTGGTTCCCAAGGTATGGTCACCGTACTCGCAAGCCGTTCGCTTTGGCTTTGCGAATGGACCAAACCATTTCATGTAAATAGAGGGGGGGGGGGGGGGGGGGGGGTTCTACCGTACTCGCAAGCCGTTCGCTTTGGCTTTGCGAATGGACCAAACCATTTCATGTAAATAGAGGGGGGGGGGGGGGTTCTGTGGTCGTTACTGCCACGTGGTTTCAAAGTTTTTTTTTGTTGTTGTTGTTTGCACGCATGTTTTTTTGCACCCACGTACGGGCACGCCCTAGTTTCATAAAACGACATAATGTATTGTACTTGTATTAATACATTGTGTGTAGAATAATCCGTTATAAACGTGTTTTTAATCTAAATAAACATCGTCCCTCCATTCACGGGGCCTCGAGCGAATCCCTCGATATTAATGTGCAAAAGACCATAGCAACCACATTCCGTAACTCGTCTCCAAGGACGGACACGTGACCGCAGCGTAAAGCGGAGCGAGGCGGAGTGATACAGCGGAAGGATTCAACGGTTTAAATGAAGCCGCGATGCGGCGGATTTTCATTGTGACCTTCATCCTGATTTCGTTACCTCCGCCACCAAAGGTGGATGGAGGTTATGTTTTCTCTCCTGTCTGTTTGTCCGTTTGTTTGTGAACACAATATCTCAAAAAGTTGTGGACGGATTCGGACGAAATTTTGTGGAGATGCAGCGTGTGTGACAAGGACAACATGATTAGATGTTGGTGAAGATCCGGATTCGGAATTCGGATTCGTTTGCAGTGCATTGTTTGTTGACAAGGGGAAAATCCTGGAACAGTGAGTTTACTTTATCTATCATCGTTTGTGTCAGTTCAGCTGCACTTGCAAAAAATGATGCTTGTGCAGAAGCAGAGTAATGAAAGCAAGGCTCAATAAATGCCTCTATTATGGAAAATATCTGCAAGAAGTTGGAATTTTAACCAGGATTTTTTTACCGAGAAATTGCGTCAGTCAATTTATCTCGGGACCGTCCCGAGACCGTCTCGAAAGCCGAAACCGCCGGGATTTCGTCCCGGTCTCGGCTCGGTTGACAGCCCTAGTTTATTTACAGATTTCTTTCGTGATTTCTGGGCTGAAATGAGCACAAAAAAAATCTTCTTTCTCCTAAATTAGCCTATGGTGGGACAACCTAAAGGCCCAGATTCGAGTATTTTGCCAACAATTTAATTCACACTGTACCAATGTAAAACATATCACGATGGCTTGCTTAGAAGCAGATATCTTAAGGTTAGAGGGCAAGCTGGCCAATGCGAGCAACGCAGTGAACTATCGGTTGCCCAATTAAGGGATTTGATCCATGAAAAAGCAGTGGGCACACTGGTTAGGCTAAGAATACAGAATATTAAGGTTTCAGATACCCCGACTAAGTCTTTCTTTCATCTAGAAACTGTAGATAAACCAACACGACTTATATCTTCGGTTTTGGACCCAGGGGGGAACATCCTTACTAATCCAAGCGACATAAGATTAAATATAATCGATTTCTTTTCTGATCTTTTCAAAGCCAAAACGGTTTCTCATGAAATGATGAATGTTTTGACCTCTCATCTTCCTTCTGTGACTGAGGCCCAACGTTTGGAACTGGATGCTCCAATTACCCTTCCATAGTTAACCGGTGCACTTGCTGAGATGGAGTCGGGAAAGGCCCCAGGCGTCGATGGCCTACCCGCCGAATTGTTTTTGGCATTCTGGGACATTTTGGTCCCAGAGCTGCTCAACGTTCTGGATGCGTCTCTTTTATCCAGAGAATTACCGCTCAGTTTTAGAAGAGCAGTACTCTGCCTGCTACCAAAAACCGGCGATATCCGACACCTGTCAAACTGGCGTCCGATCTCTTTGTTGTGCACGGTTTACAAACTATTTTCGAAGGTCCTTGCGAACCGGTTGAAGACAGTTATTGGCAATCTGGTTTCACCTGATCAAAGTTGCAGCATCCCTGGCAGATCCATCTACGACAACATATTCCTAATCAGAGATTTGTTAACCGGTAAATGTGTCAAAGAGGATTCTGGAGTGGTGTTTCTTGACCTTGCAAAGGCCTTTGATAGCATTGATCATAAGTTTTTGTGTCATGTGTTGCAAGCTTGTGGGCTTGGTGCTAATTTTAGAGCCTACATAGCTTTGTTATATTCAAACATCGCCAGGTTGATCAAAGTTAACAACGAGTTTTGCCCACCCATAAAGGTTCAGAGAGGGGTCAGGCAAGGTTGTCAACCTTCAGGTCTATTATTTGCCCTCGCCTTGGAACCTCTCTTAATCGCTCTCAGAAATGATATCCCTGGACTTGTTCTTTCTCCAGGGCACCACCCTTTGACCCTGTCTGCATATGCCGACGACCTATGTGTCATCATAAAAAGAAAATGCGACAGTGACGCCTTCGCAAAGTGTTTGGTGGACTTAAACCTTGCCTCATCATTAAGATGCAATTGGGGGAAAAGCAAGGCTCTATGGTTCACTTTTCCCAACAATGACTTACCTGTGCCACCGTTATTACCACCACCACCCCTTCCTGCAGAGCTAGTGTGGGCAAACGATGGCATCAAGTATTTGGGCGTCTTCCTCGGTCCTCCTCAGTATGTTCAAAACAATTGGGAGAGGATCATTGACCAGGTGGATAAGCGTTTGAGCCAATGGAAAAGAGCTCTACCCCACCTTTCCTATAAAGGTCGTGTGCTGGTTGTGAACGACCTAGTCACTACCCTTTTGTGGCACCGTTTCATCTGCCTGCAACCACCGGAGGTTTTGCTTCAAGCTATTCAGAGAAAACTGGTGGATTTTCTTTGGGGAGGCTACCACTGGCTTCGACCCAGCGCCATATGTTGTCCCTTGGCCGAGGGTGGTCATGGTCTTGTTGACGAGAAATGCCGCCTGTTGGCCTTCCGGCTCCGCTCCATCCAACGCTTGCTTTATGCAGAACACTCACCAGGCAAGCCCTTGGCCTGCTCTATTCTTCAACGAGCTGGGAGGCTCGGTTACGGTCAGGAACTGTTTTTGACCAACCTACAACACGTTGATGCATCTCTGCTTCCAGTCTTTTATCAGAGCCTCTTGAATGCCTGGCAGGGCGTTTAGATAAGTTGTCAAACAGACTCGTATGGCATTAACATGTTTGCGCATGAGCCTTTATTTTTCAATCCACTTTTCCCCGATATCCTGAGGAGTCGCGATTTCTGCCAACACTTTATAGTGGCCAACATTTTAAAAGCGTCTCATCTCTGGCATGACTCTGGACATGGATGGAAACCTGCGAACGAGGTGGCGGACCTAACAGGTGTTCGGTCCAGGAGGTGAATCGGGAACATACTAAGAGCGGTGATCCGAATAGGCCACCAGCTAGGCCTACATTGGACCCAGGACGCAGAGGTTGAGCCCACAGTTCCAAAATTAATTGTGTCTTTTACCCCAAATGATCTGCCCCCCATGAGTGCAGGGTCACCCCCCTTCCATGCAATGAGCAGCAAGAGCATTTATAGGTCTTGTGTTAAACTACTTCTTGGGGACCCACCTCTAGCTGGGGTTACCCGGTGGAAAGGACTCTTGCCTCCCGGTCCCCCCTCTGAGCCTTTATGGGATACAATGTATGCTGGACTTATATCTAAAAGAACAGGTGACCTTCAGTGGCGTTTGGCCCACTGGATTGTTCCTTCCAATGCTGTCATTCGTTTTTTTCCCCCCATTTCCGGCTGTTGCCCCTTTTGTCCGGAGAGGGAAGACTTGTTTCATGCCTTCATAAATTGTGAAAGACTTTCTCCTTTGCTTTATTGGTTAAATTTTATTTCCCATAGATTGCAGATTACCTTTTCTTTGAAGGCTTACATCTTTGGGTTTCCTCCCAAAAAGGAAACTACATCTATTGTATTCGGTTTCCTAACCGCTACCACTAAACTTGCTGTATACCTGTCACGGAAGGCGAACTGGGCGGTAAACCCATGCAAGAATGTAGTATTATGTTTTTTTTTAGTGCTTTGGTGTCAGCAAGGCTCAAACTTGAATTCAACTATGCCCAAACTGCAAACGACCTTGCAAATTTTATTGCGACCTGGTGTGTTGAAGGGATTTGTGAAGGCCAAGATAACAAATTAATAATTTCTTTGTAATATATTTCGGTTGTTCTCATACACTGTTCCATGCTTCTCCTTGCCGGCCTTTTTCTCCCCCTTGTCTTGACCTACTCTTTCTTTCTTCCGTCTCTCCTCATGTTTGCAAATGCGAATGTAAATTTGTACATATAAAATTAATTATGCCTAGTTTAGAAATTATGCCTAGGTTTTCTCCTTTTTTTTTTTTTTGGTATTTTCGCCTTTTCTGTTGTTTGGATTGCAGTGCACTGATTGTTTTTCCCTTTCGGGATTTCTATGACTTTGCTGAATGTCATTGAAGTGAACTTTGGTGTTACTCTTGTTTTATACTTTTACAATAAAAAGGGTTTAAAAGTCAAAGTTTCTCTTTCTCCCTCTCTCCCTCTCTCCCTCTCTCCCTCTCTCCCTCTCTCCCTCTCTCCCTCTCTCCCTCTCCTCCCACTTTGCACAGCTGCCGCTCGCTTAGCACGCACGTGCGAGCGCCAGGTCTGTTGCTCAGTCACTGGTGGTACGTGCTGTGTCTCTTGTTGCTTTTTCCTTTCTTCCTACCTTTTGGTCCTTTCTGCTGTCCGAGTGTCGGTGTCCCTTTCTATCGTCTTGTCTACTGAGCGAGAGAGGGAGAGTCAGCGCGATTAAAGTTATCCACTTTAGGTGGTTAACGGGATTTATTTATTTATTTCCCAGTTATTGTTGTTTTTTTGTTTTTTTTTCATTTATTTAGGCTTTATAAACCTTTGTACCATTTATTGGTTATTTTTCGTTTAGTTACTTCAAATGGCTAGCAAGAATAGTCGAAGTAATGCCGATGGTGACGCCGATGAGGTGTTAACAGATGAACACGGCATGTGTTTTGTCCCACCGGAAGATGTCTCGCTGGAGGAGACGCTCCTCGCAATCGGAGAATTGATCGGTTGTGAGAACATTCGGGCAGCGTCCCGAATGGTTGTTTTCGTTTCACGTGTCCGTTTCGTGCGCATCGTCGTGCAGAACAGACTCACCTTGGGTAATGACCAGTTTGTTCCGGTTTCGCCATGGAACACTGCGGCCTCGAAGGTAATATTATCAAACATCCTACCGATGCTGTCTAATGAGGAAATTCTTCAGAAGCTGTCTAATGAGGAAATTCTTCAGAAGCTCGGTCAGTACGGTACTGTGGTGTCGAGAATTATCCAAGCCTCCATACGCACTACAGATGGGATGCTTAAACATATCGAAACGTTTAGACGGTTTTGTTATGTTGTTTTGAAGGATGGTGTCAAAGAACTTTGTTGACCTTTTGGACGCATCTCAGCCAAAAACTCTATAAGACTCACTCAAGTTAAATATAAATTTATTAATCTCTTGCAACGAACAGGTTCACGAAGATATAGTTATACATTACAATCAAACACATGACGCGACGTTCAGCTCTCTCTCTCTCTCTCTCCACAGAATCGTGAAAGAGCTCTCAGTCTCTCAATCCTTCTCGTTCGAAGATCCCCAGTCCAGTTCTTCTCAGTTCAACTGACTCACTCGTTCAGTTCTCCGTGGTTAAATAACAAAGAGCTCTTTTTATCTTAAGAGCATTGGCATGCAGAGGTCAACCAGGCAAATAGTCCCCAGACATCGAGACGTGCCCCGAGGCATCTGGCCCTATTTCTGGCATCTTCTGGCCCTATCGAGAGCCCTATTTGGTTCTATGGAACCGGTGCCTATTGAGGGAGGTCACTTGCTCATGACCTGGAGGGAAGGAATTGCCCAGCGCCTGGGTTTGAAGAGATGACAAAAGCTATTCCATAGATAGCGCATTTCTGTCCTGGCTCCATAAATGGAACAAAGGCTATTTTGACAGGCACAGATGCTGTCTTTAATTATCTTGGCTCCAGTCCCAAGGCTTTTGCTCAGCTGCATGGTAAAACATATTCCATTTTACACAAGATCACATTGAGATGTAATTTTAGCAATATTGTCAATATGAATATTTATTCCACAGTCCCTGATTTTTTCTTTTTGTTTATATTAACCATTAATCTAAACATCACCACATTAAATATTCACACCACAAACTTGGTAATCCAATTCCCTAAGGCATACACCGTCATCCTGGAAGAATCTAATCACAAAACATTTCTTTATTAATTGACTCTTTCCATATTGATAATGCAATCCATTTGCATAAAGCATACGACCCTTCACCTTTACCGCAACAATTTTAATTCACCATTTAAAATAATAAAGCATCTGCAACATTTGGCAATACGTTTGCTTCAAAACAAATATTGACTTTTTGTTTGAAAAGAAGAGAAGAGGCTGATCACTCATGTTTGAAATTCAAGTATGAAACATTTTCTTCTGATGTCTTCATAGCACCTACACTATTTCGCGTAGGATTTTCCACTGTTGTGATAGCTGGGCAGAGTCATAAACTGACCCTGCTCTCCATGCAGCATCCTTGCCACTCTTGCTGTGAGCCACAGTAGACCTGAACAAGGCTTTCGTCCAGTTGCAGTCGACTTGCCTCCTCACTCATCATGAGTATGGAGCAAGTATTGATGTGATGTTGATTGGCCAGCAAGATGTGGAACAGGGATGCCAGATACATCCACAACGATGTTGGGACCATGGTGTTCAAGTTGTCCATGGTCCATACCAAGAGCAACCAGCAGAATTGTGCACAGCTGTTGTGGAGGAAAAGGCACAGCCGTTCGCTTGCAGCTCCATGCTGGCTCCCCGGAAGTTGGTGAAGTAATGACACATGTCACCGCATCCCGTAGAAATTGCAGGTAAAATGTCGTCGTCCTGCAATTGCTGACGTGATGAATGTTCGAGGCATTCAAACAAAAGTAAGTGATCGCCTTTTCTTCCATATGTTGCAGTGTGATCCAGGCAAATGGTCACATAAATTCCTTTGGTGAAGGTAAGCATCCATCTCCAACGTTACAAAGGAGAATGTCTTCATCATTCTTTGAGAAGGAGGGTGTATGCCAAGATTAACTTCATTTTAGCCACAAATTTTCTTTCTCCAACTTCTTCCCAATTCCGTTAGCACTCCTTTTGGGATGTGATCTGATCTTATCCTTTTACTCAGCCATATCTGAATCTGCTTTCCACACACACTGAATCAGATAGGGTACATCTTATCATAAAATCACCATATTTTAACTAATCATATATTTCTTATAACAGTTTCACATTCAACCATTTGTTGTTTTCCTTAAAACATTCAAAAAGTTATATTCATTTATATGCATCACACAAATAATATTCAAATCAGGTATATATTTTACTACTAAACTAAAAATAACATTTATATTCGCTTTCAAATCAATATCGTTTGAAAATTAAACTCATGCAGTTATTTTAACACTACTGCAAGGAAATAAATGCATTTATAATGAGTGTATATGATTAAAATCACAAACAGGAATATCTAATTCCCAACAAATCTTGCAAACAAGCAAACTATGCATAATGTATTATTATCATAGTCCTCCCCACTTTTTTTCTTTAACAGTGTAACTTATGGTGATATGAGTTTCACTGATCTGATAAAACTGACACAATGCATAACATTTTCATTATGCCATCATCTTACTCTACTGTGCGCATTTACAACACTAGGGCATGCCCGTACTATATCTATATCTAAAATTATATCCCCCCCTCTATTTACATGAAATGGTTTGGTCCATGAAATGTTTTGGTCCATTCGCAACGCCAAAGCGAACGGCGAACGCTTTACATGAAATGGTTTGGTCCATGAAATGTTTTGGTCCATTCGCAACGCCAAAGCGAACGGCGAACGGCTTGCGAGTACAGTGACAATCCCCCCGGGGTCCCCCCCTCTATTTATATCCCCCCTCTATCGAGAAATTATTATTTTCTCCGGAAGAAATTGAATTACGTACCGTAATGGCGCACGCGCTGGGCTCAGCATCAGCTCGCTCTCACATCGGCCACGCCTACGCAATAACGCGTTCTGTGATTGGATGCCGGAAGTGCAGTCCTCACTGTCCGGAAGGTCGTATATCGCAGTTACGATGAATCGCAAATTCGTTTTTATTAGTTTTAAAACATAGTTTAACGCCAACATAGCGCCAACATAGTTTGCAAACGTGAAATAAATGAATACGCTCTCAAATGTGCCATCCGAGGCAGAGTGTGTTCGCCACGTTCGGCACACGCGATAGCTCGCTGCTCTCTGATTGGTTGAATCGTTTTTTGGACATAGCTTGGTAAGTAATTGTCCGATTAATATGAAACCTTGAAAAGGCACATCCTCGGGTCCCCAGCAATATACCTGGCAAGTTTCAAGTATATCGGACCCGTGGTTGTCGAGAAACAGCGGTCACAGACAAACAAACGTACAAACGTACAAACAAACAAACACACAGAGATTACTGGAATTATAGATAGACTAGGGCATGCCCGTACTATATCTATATCTAAAATTATATCCCCCCCCTCTATTTACATGAAATGGTTTGGTCCAAAGCGAACGGCTTGCGAGTGGTGACAATCCCCCCCCTCTATTTACATGCAATGGTTTGGTCCAAAGCGAACGGCTTCCGGAGTTTGGTAAAGAAATCGCCATCGCGTGCACAAATGCGCAGGAAAGCGAATGAATCGCAAATTCGTTTTTATTAGTTGTAAAACATAGTTTAACGCCAACATAGTTTGCAAACGTGAAATAAATGAATACGCTCTCAAATGTGCCATCCGAGGCAGAGTGTGCCCGCCACGTTCGGCACACGCGATAGTTCGCTGCTCTCTGATTGGTTGAATCGTTTTTTGGACATAGCTCGGTAAGTAATTGTCCGATTAATATGAAAACTTGAAAAGGCACATCCTCGGGTCCCCAGCAATATACCTGGCAAGTTAAAAGTATATCGGACCCGTGGTTGTCGAGAAACAGCGGTCACAGACAAACGTACAGACAGAGATTACTGGAATTATAGATAGATTACTTAATTCAATCTTTTAATCTCAGTATTTTTCATATCAACATAAAATCTTTCTATCTTGGGTCCATATTTGTTTCCATTCTTATCAATCTCCTATGGCTTATCAATTCGTTCCAAAATACCGCAACCAAAGGTTTTAACCAACGCTCTACCAAACTATTTCCAATTTGAACTCAAAATGCCAGTGAAACAATGATTCGAAGAATTAACTTCAAGGGGTCAACAAATTCATTTTATAACCAGATCTAATTTTCCCCATCCAATAGTTTGCCTTGCCAAATGTCATATTATAACACTTTAATAAACCTTCAAAAAATGTTTCCCATCTCAACAAATTCCCTTTTACAAATAGCCATGTGTAAATTACGTATTTAAATACAATTTCCTCTCAATTTGTTTGGCCTAAATGGCCGCAAAAGTGGCTGCCAACATGCAGTACCTTTTTATCTACCAAGCAAGTGCTCGTCCACATAAGACCTCTACCAAAATGTTGTTTGTAAAAACAAATCTGGGATTTCTGATTACATGGATGCACACTCTCAGGACATTTCAGGCTTCTGTTAACAATCCACTACGATAAATTAATTCCTTTACGCACAATCAAATAATTAACACAAATTGAGGATATTATCCCCATCACATTCATTTATAGATTCATTATGTTGGATCTAATTTTTGCTTTTCCCACTGCTATAAGGAAGAACAATAGCTCTTATAAGTCTTTGTGATATCTCACTTAATTTACCCAGCATCGAGGAATTTATTTACTATCCATTCCCCTTCTGTTTCCCAGTAATGTTGTTTAAACTCCATAACTTAATTTGATGAATCCCATGTGTACAGCTACCACTTATTGAAACCCCTACTTTTGTAGAAAATATCCAAATAAGTGGTTGTACGCCCCCTTAACTGTTGCTCATCCATTTCTATGCAACTAGTGAATACTACTGACACCAGTATGCCAATATAGGTGTGCCAGATTAACAAATATGTTGCAGGTACAGTGGTACACGTAACATCGTGGTCTGAGGTTAAATAACGTAACAGCGCGTTCATGTCCGCCCCTTGGTTTTAAGATTCACAATGCATTCCATTTTAAAACTCACAATAGTTCAATTCAGCAAGATTTTCTTTACTATATGCCCATATCATCTATGCCTAAGACACATCCATACATACAGCACAATTTATATGCTGATAAAATTCAAGTTTATATATGTCAAAAATCCGTGAGCAGAGTACTCTGGGAAGTCAGTGTAAGACCTCTTCCAAATTTGGCTAATTTTGTACTCCCTCATTTTTTTATGAAGCTCATATCCATAAATAGCTTTTATTCTCATATAAATTCTATCAAAAATGGAATCCCAAAACTACTCACAATTTTACTATTAATTAATGGCTGCTCATAACCCAGCACATCAAATCTTTATATTCCATCTCCCTTGACAAAAGAGATAATGTTCATAATCAAATTATATTTCTATTTTATTTTACGAATTCTCTGGATATTCGATCCCATCCACATGAAACTATCTATTTCCAGACGAGCACATTGTCGGTTTCAGCAATCTTGTAAGATTGACACACAAAAAAACAAAAACACAAACATTGACACAAACATACACAAACCCAAGCATTATGTATATTTGTTTGCGTTGGAACCATTATTAACAGATCAAGATGGGTGTCAATTTTACTTCAATTTCGTAAAATTTATCCTTTAATTTTAGAAACGCTAATACACAAATAGACAAAAGTTTATTCTTAGAAAAACCCCTATAATGTCACATTGAAATTACCCTTTTGGTTCCCACAATAATTTATCCAAATTTGACAACACACCCATTAACATGTCAGTCGACCACCGACCTATCAATCATGCAAAACAATAGTCCAAAATTCCCACCTGATGATCATGTGATGCTTGTCACTTGGTTTCCAAAAATTTGCCTAGCAATCATTCCATCCTCTGCAATTTTTTTTTTTAAATTGTTTTGCCCAAAATGCTCCCTAAAACCACATTTATAATTGGCAAATATGGGGCTTCCAGAATGAACTCTAATTCTGGATCTTTTAATTCATGTTCCAAAAATATCCAATTTTGGCATTTGATCAATTAATTATTAATTCGCTAACAAGCAAAAAAGAAAAAATGATTCTTGCTCCGAAAACTTTTCAGACACAAGGAGCATCAACAGTTATTCATGTTGGTCTGATGATTTAATCTGTTGAGGCCAGTCGGCATTTGGGATCTGCAGCAATGAAGGCCTAATCGTTATCTGAGGTACCGGTAAGCACTGGTACCCTTAAACTTGGTTGGTCCTATGAACTAGTCTTCCTATTTGAATATGGACACCGTCGTTTCCAGTGTCCCATATTTCCACACTTGTAACATCGGTTTCTGTCATTGCCTGATCTGCCCACCTGCTCACTTGTATTGGTGGGCTGCATCTCTGGATGCCTGGGTTGCCACTGCGATCTTTGGTTATCTCCTGATCCATAAAAAAATTCTCTGTACTGTTCTTTTTGGGGAGACAAATGGGAATCAGATGGGACAACTGTCACTTTTATTCCTATTTTCGAGGGCAGGTGTGCATTTATCTCCTCCAATGTATCCTGCATTCTTTTTATTTTAAATTCTAGGTACATTATCCGTTCTTGCTGTTCCCATTTTCTGGATTCCACATCCCAATAATGGAATGCAAGCCAGTGTACTGTTAAATTCTGTTGCTTCTTGGCTTTCAATTCTTGTCCTAATCTCTCCAATCGACTTCGCTCAAATGTACCATCTCTTGGAAACTCCTTAGCATGTCCCTTTGTCCACAAATACCAATTCTCAACCTCTCTAATAGCCTCTTCACCATAACGGTCGTACATATAATATGCACAAGTACCTTTTTGTGGAATATCTGGTTGTCCTTGTGTATTCTTACAGGCTCCATTCCCCATTCTGCCTGTATGTGAATAACACTCAGTATTCACTCAATGTACCAGGTAACTACCAAGACTACACTTTAGATTACACCTGTACTCACTATCGACTGTGTGTACTGCAAAAAAAAATCGCTGAAATTTGTTCCACCTTATACAAAGTAGCGTTGAATGCGCGATTTCCTAGCTTATTTCCTATAAGCTCGACTCTGTAGTCTCCCAGGAAGTATCTCTCCACCTGTTCAAACAGTGATGTCCAGAGAATCTCTCGCACCTGTGGCTTTTGCACAACCCCAATCTCACTGATCGGTGTTGCAGATGGGTCAAAGGGGTCAGTATGAAATGGGTGAATCCGCAGATATCCTGTTCTGTTGAAGGGGAAATCACACAGAATAGTAACCGCACATATATCTATATATGGACTCACCACCTTGCCCTTTTTCCAAGGTTGTCTTCACTTTAATGTCTCACAAATATCTCAAAACTTCTTTCTTGAGACTTCACTTTCATCAAGCAATTAATCAATTTATTCAATTAAATCAATTCATCAATATTCATCAATAAATCACATTAATCAATCAGATAACTCTATATATAAACCTTTTCCCAGTGTTGCCAGAACAGTTCCATCCACTGATGGAGATATATGATCATTGGTCGTCACCTTTGACCCACACCTCATGTCAATTGACGAATCACTGTTCTGTCCTAAAGTCATATCTGACATATTTTTTTTCAATCTTGTCTGGCCATTGTATCACAAATTCGACTTTTGCAACCACTAAAGGCAACTCATCCTTCATTCGTGAGACAGTCAGCCAAAATTGATCAGACAGATATGGAACAGTTCATTGGGAAAAATATCTCAATTTGACTAGTACCCAAACGTCTTGACAATTAAAATTTCGTAAAACTCCTGAAATGTTCTACCAACAGATGATAATTAATTCATAATATTAACCAATTTTAATCCAATCATGCTCAAATTTTGACGCATTATTTAACTCTATTTCTTGTAATGCATCATTAATCCTACAGGGCTCAAAAGTTGTCCTTTAAGCCCGTGCAATCATTTTACACTAAAAACTTCATGATCTCATTCCTGTCAATCATAACATCATGATCTTAAAATCATTATCATAATGATTATCATCACTATCATAATCAGTCATATCATAATCATCCATTTGAAAAAAAAAAAACATTTCCTGTATCACCACATCCATGTGGTATAATCAACAATGAAAAAAATGAGAACTGTACATAGCAAAAGGCTACCTCCTTACCACTTAGTATACCTATTGACAAGAAGTCATAACAATATCGAATAATCATTAAAAAAATAAAAATAAAAATCACTTTTTATTGCTCCTGCCGCAGCATTCGTCATTTTGTCCACTCATCTGCCGTGACCAAACCGAAATAAAGGGAGCTCAACCATTACACAGCGCATTTAATGGCGCACGCCATAGGAACTCAACGCAATTTCGACTCGGCCAGAAAACGAGCAGTTTTCGCAGGACGTTACGCTAAGCGTTAAAAAATAATTGGACGAGCACTTTCTCTAACGACCAACGCAGTCGTAAAACGCAGTTGGACTCGTAAAATTTACTGAAATTTTTTTTGCATAACATGACAGGGACGAGCACATCACCCTTTCTCTAATGACCAACACGGTCTATTAGTGGTTCTTTGGACTCGTGAAATTATTCCAGGGCTTTCCACACACCACAAAGAGGTATACCTTGTGGTGTTGCCCACCTACCACATTTAATTAATCTCAAATATTCCTTCCATTCAAATCATAAAATGAAAACAGAAAAAAAGGAAAAAAAAAAAATGAAAAAAATGAAATTAAAATGAAAAACAAATGAAATGAAAAAATGAAAAAAAATGAAAACAAACAAAAAAATGAAAACAAAAATGAAAAGAAAAATTAAAATGAAAAGAAATAAAAATGAAAATGAAAAAAAAATGAAAAAAATGAAATTAAAATCCCAAATCATCTCCCTCTAAAAAATCAAGTTTATTATCACAATCTTCTGATTTCCATTTAAGTACGTCAATGCTCCCTTTTTAAGAATTCACTTTTAAACAAATTAAAAGACGACATGCATAATCCCTTGTCCAATTTGGTTCAACTTCAATTTTGAAAACTAACTCAAAAGTTCGGCCAAAAGGTCTAACCGATAAAAAATATTTGTCCATTCTAATCCATTTCCCTATAAAATCCTACAAAGGAGCCTGGAAGAGAATGGAAAATCACAAGCTCTATCAAAGGAACAATAATATGTTGTTCCAAACCCACAACTACAAAAAAAATCAGCCAAAAAATCCTAATAAAAATCCTAATAGAACACCATTTAGCTCAATACAGCCCGATTCCTCATTTTACAAGTAGGAAACACAATGCCGCTTCTTGGGGGCCCTCCAAGGAGCGAGATTATGCTTCCCACTCATCCTATGACCTCCATCAAAAAGAGGATATTACATTTAAACCCATATGGTTGTCTGTCTGCACATAACAATTTTGATTTTCTCTACATTTGTTGATATGAATGACAGAAAACTTCCATCACAGGTGCAACATCACCTGTGCAAGTGTATAAAATCATAATCATGTCGTTAATGACATGGTGTAGGCATCATAATTGTTTTAACACAGCAATCTTAAAATCACTGAGAAAAAATCCTGGCAAAAATCCACAATCCTGATTTGTGTCAAGTTTATTACCTACATAACATATTAATAAATGCATTGATAATAGACAATAAAAGGAAGACATAACATCTCATGGCAAGGAGTTCAGGAAAAAACAATAACGTTTACCTGCAAGACATATTTCCACCCCATGCCATAAATTGGAACAAACGAAGCATTCCGAATCCAAAATAACTTTTCAAATTTACATTCAATGATTCTGCCTTATAAAAATTCTACATCCCAGTGACGTGGGATCGCCTCTCATCATTTTATATATTAATCGAATGAATTTTAGCTGTCATCCAAGATGGCCGCCGCCATAAAAAAATGAAAATCCTAAAAAAAATGTATATTTTCCTCTTCGGGATTCAAATATAGGAATAATTACAGGTGAAAATGTCATATTACAGAGCGGGAGGGTGGTGGGGGAAGGGGGTGGGGAGGGAGGGGGAAAGGGACGCAGGAGGGAAGGGGGGGGTGAGATGGGAGGGGGTTAGATAATGGTGGGATGGGGTGAGGGTGAGGGAAGGGTGAGGGTAAGGGGGTAAGGGGGGCACTTTAAAGGGTCAACAAATTCATGTACATGTAAATTCATTCATGTATAAACAGTTTTGATCCAATCATGTTCAAATTTTTATTATTATTATTTTTTAAGTGTATAGTTATCCTGCAATTTAACTCTATCGCTTGTAATTCACAACTGATCCTATAGGGCTTGAAAGTTCTTGTTGTAAGAAGCTCTTCTCTACACCAGTGCAATCACCTAACACCGGAGACACTTGTGGTACCATTCGTACCCTTTTTAATCCTGCTGATTATTTTAATCATAATTCTAAATACCTGTATCACAATACTATCTATCTTCAAAAAAATCATTTAACCAGCTCCTGGGACAAAATATATTTTCATTTGGTTTATGTCTCATTGTGCTCGTCTTGTATGAGCCTAAACCCAAATACTAAAGTTACAATTCAAGTGAGTTTTACTCAACCCAACCTGGCGGGGAGCCAGGAATACAGGTAGATTGGAAGAAGAAGAACAACGAGAAAAATTGGAAAAAAAACAACAACAACAGCGATTATTTGCTCCATGGAAGCATTTGCTGCCTGGAACCTTTCAAAACATACACATACTGATCCCATTTGAGGCACACTGCATGGTCATTCCATTTATTGCTCAAAATCGTGCTTTTGGGATTCATGATCCTACCCAATCCCAAAGCGTGCTGTCTCACGTTTGAAGAATCATTTAAGAAATTAAATAATTCTCATTTCCGAATCCACACATACACTCAAATTCATTCATCGAGAGCATGAACATCAATAGACATTAACAGTCAGAGAGACATAGTGAAGAAGAAGAAGAGAACCGGAGATGAAGAAAGGAGAGAATAACATCGACAGGATCTACAAAGCATTTGCATTCAATCCCGGGAATCATTTGCATCCCAGGAAGCATTTGCATCCCAGGAAGCATTTGATATAGGGATGATTACGGGTATCAATAACCGTGTACTGTCTACACGTTGCCGTGCGTGCTATGTACCAGTAAGGTACATAGATATATGGAGTGCGTGCACGAAGTGTACATGTAACAATAACTATCCGAAATCGCTCCAACTTAAAAGGGTGAGGGAAATGGGGTTATATGCCTAACTCGTGCTTTTGGGATTAACGATCCTACGATCCCAAAAGCACGAGTTCAAGCAATGGGACGGGGGAGGGTGGGCGGGAGCCGTCTCACGTTTCTCATACAACTAAAACGGCACTCAGTGGAGAGCATACCTACCTCTGCCTGGTTGCCAACCACTCCACTCCACAGTTTCCATTCCATACGCCATTTACTCCAGACCATTCATTCAACCATTCTCCATACACCTGTTCACTCCCTTGCACACCTGTGCTCACACACCTGGTGCTTCCTGCACCCTCCTTCCTCCCAGTAGGGACTGGCCAAAAAAATTCAAGTTGGAGATAGATGTAAAATTACTATGTGAGCTGTTAGAGCTCTTCAAGATGAAGAAAATGAGCCATAGATGACCCTTCTAGCATGTCTTTAAGCAAAGTTATGGCCAAAAGCGTATCAGCAATTTTCCGCATCAGTGGCCATTTTTTATCATATAAATATGGAATCCATATCTGTGACCGATTTACATTGAAAACTGCTGAAATATGTACGCAACTTCAACTTAGCACAGTTTAATAAATACTCGCGATAAATCCATGCGGTAAAAGATTGCTGAGAGTTGCTAAGACCTACGACTTAGAAATTCCACCTGGACACACTTCAGGGGGCACTTTCAAAGGGGAGATGTGCTTCTTCTTTCTAAAAAATATTTTAGGTGTGGTATAGACACGATATTTACATGCATCGGTTTCAAAAATCAAGCAAATATGGAAAAATTACTCACGTGAAACCAGGATCCGTCTCGGTGGTAGCCATGATTGTGTAGATGTCACATGATCAGTCATGAAGAGTGGTTAAGTCCAAAATATGACATACCATGGCATAAAAACGATTTGCCCGCAAAGCATTGCACCGCAACGGCGGTCACAGAGTGCCATGCACAGCGTGACGTAAATAGTGCGCGCAGCGCCCCTGGCAGAATTACCGGTCCCTACTCCCAGGCTTCTTCATTCAGTACAATACAACGCACAATCACAATTATTCACTCATACACTTTCTTGACACACGCGGCACCATTTACGAGCATTGCCTCAGTTGCTCAACACAAAGAACTTCCATACGCAATTCCTCATTCAATAAAGCACACACACACTGCATCATCTGATCTAACTACTCCCTTCTGAAACTCGCGCTTCCCAGTCGCCCCTTATACTATTGCGCTCCCTGTTTGAGCGTCACGGTGTGACGTCACGATACGTGCCGCGGATAATTTTATGCAGCACGATGGCCATCGCTATGTAAAATCGCATTTTCTGGCGCCAAAATAAGTCTATCAAAGTCGCGATGGATATTATCGTTGGCTCATGGTTGTGCTCTACAAAAAGAAATTTATTTTATAAAAATCGGACCAGCCGTTTCAGAGATATTAATAGTTTTGTGTTCGTCCGAACGCGCATGTCAATCGTTCTGATTATAAAGAGAAGCCTCTCACTAAACTTTCGTTCACAAATTATGTACGCAAATCGCTTGCAACATAGCATTTCGCTACAAAAACTCGCAAATGCGTTCCTTGGCGTCCAACTCTCGGTCACACCGGGTTCAATGTCTGCAGACACTGTCTGAGGTAAGCAAAATAATACGCAGGAAAAACTTCATACATTACCGTATCAAAATCCGACCTCTTCGGGTGTTGCAGTCGTATGGGCCACCACTTGTCAAAGAACTTTGTTGACCTCTTGGACGCATCTCAGCACTCTATAAGACTCACTCAAGTTAAATATAAATTTATTAATCTCTTGCAATGAACAGGTTCACGAAGATATAGTTATACATTACAATCAAACACATGACGAGACGTTCAGCTCTCTCTCTCTCTCCACAGAATCCTGAAAGAGCTCTCAGTCTCTCAATCCTTCTCGTTCGAAGATCCCCAGTCCAGTTCTTCTCAGTTCAACTGACTCACTCGTTCAGTTCTCCATGGTTAAATAACAAAGAGCTCTTTTGATCTTAAGAGCATTGGCATGCAGAGGTCAACCAGGCAAATAGTCCCCAGACATCGAGACACGCCCCGAGGCATCTGGCCCTATTTCTGGCATCTTCTGGCCCTATCGAGAGCCCTATTTGGTTCTATGGAACCGGTGCCTATTGAGGAAGGTCACTTGCTCATGACCTGGAGGGAAGGAATTGCCCAGCACCTGGGTTTGGAGAGATGACAAAAGCTATTACATAGATAGCGCATTTCTGTCCTGGCTCCATAAATGGAACAAAGGCTATTTTGACAGGCACAGATGCTGTCTTTAATTATCTTGGCTCCAGTCCCAAGGCTTTTGCTCGGCTGCACAGTAAAACATATTCCATTTTACACAAGATCACATTGAGATGTAATTTTATCAATATTGTCAATATGAATATTTATTCCACAATGGTTTGACGCAATTGAATGTCTCTTGTTTTTAAGTCGTCAAAACGTGAGCACAGGATTTCTGCGGCAATGGAGAGGTTGATTTGTTACGGGTGTGGTGCACATGGACACACTTGGCAGTATTGTCCTGATGGGGAGAAAATGTATGCCACAGTAGCCGGACCAGCTCCCCCCGTGACCACTACGGATGATTCTATAGATGTTTCACCTTCAGTGCAGGAATCTACATCGGACCATCAAGGTATGGCTAAGAGTGGTGCTGATGAGACCCATACGGATGTGCTTCGTGTAAGCGATGAGTCATCCAGTACAGCTGGCCATCGTGCAACCGATGAGTCAGCAAATGTAAGGGAGAAGCCTCTACCTGTAGAGGGAATGATTTGTGAGGAGCAGCAGATTGTAGATGCGGCGTCTCGGAAAAATCTGAAACGGTCACTTTTAAGTACGAGGAATGAGGTCAAAGGTGTTAAAGTGTTGGTGGTGCAGACAGGAAGCAGTTTAAACGATCCAGACAGTCCTTCACATGAAGATCAGCAAGGTGGTGAATCTATGGCTGACATGATACCACCTGCTCAGGATGAAGGGGAACTTTTTCCTGAAGGTTGTAAATCAACCTACGAAACCGAACAGCCTACTGATGACCATATCAATTCTAATGGGGAATGCAAAATACCCATTATTGCTAATAACGCCTCCTCCCCCTCCCCCCCCCCCCCCCCCCCCCATTGCAATGATGCATGAGTATAAAGAGGATGAGGAACCTAAGGTTGATGGGGATGGAACAGGTGTTTCTGTACAGGTTCAGGAGGAACTCGTTACTAGCGTCACTGAGGGAATTCTAACTACCGAGACACTGATCGGCCATGAGGAACCAGTGGCAATGGTTGACCGTCCCCCCCCCCCCCCCCCTCAGGAGGAAGAGCAGCCTTTGGAGATCTCAAAAGAAAATATCGTCAGATTTTTGAAGGAAACTTTCAGACAAAGGCATGTACGAATTAAGGATCATTTTCCTAATATCCAGGGCTCCCTTGCAGCCGCAAAACCTTTGCTGCAAAGGAGCGAGTATGTGGAAATCTCCGAACCTGAATTTCAGCGGCTGAGGAAAGCCGTCATGAAGGCAAATAAGGAATTAAATGAGGAAGAGGAATTCACCCCCCCCCCCCCAGAAGAATCAACTATGGAACTAAATGTTGTATCCTTAAATATAAATGGGGGTCGTGCCCCCTTACGATTGGTGGAAACATTTTAAAGGGCAATGGTGTCTAAGTGGGTTCCCTACACCTCAGGCCGGTGTTGCCATTTGCCTAAGTCATAAGATTTGTGCTCAACAGGTTTCATTTAAAGAAATCTATAAAGGGCATTTGATCTCCGTAGAATTTCTTTATAATACCCAAAAGATTATGGTCGTGAATGTTTATGCACCGTGTGACCCAATGGAGAGGAAAATTTTCTTTTCCACTCTGCGGGATTTTGTAAAAACTCTGGACGCAACAGCTTTTATTTGTATCGTGGGAGATTTTAATTGCACAATTTGTCCGTCGATTGATAGGAATGGTCATGAGCCTCATGTTGCCTCTACGAAAGCTCTAGAGGACACCATCAACATATTTCGGTTTAAGGATGTGTGGAGATCACAACACCCACTCTCACGCTGTTATACACGGTGTAGATGCAATGATGGTATTATGTCTGGCAAGGCTGGACAGATTTTATGTGAACAAACCAATGTTGAATGTGGTGTCTGTCTCCAAAATTTTACGAACTGGATTCACAGACCACAGTTTAATCTCAATGTTCTTTAAGTTGCCCTTTCCACCCGATGGTAGTGCTTACTGGTCTTTGAATACTCGTCTCTTACATGACAAGGAATTTAATGAGGCCTTTCACGTCGTGTGGGAGAAAATTCGCTCCTCCAGACCTGAGTATGATAGTCTCCGGCTGTGGTGGGACATTGCAAAATCCCAAATTAAGAATTTCTGTCAACAATATAGTGCATACACCACTAAAATCCAATCAATATCAATCGATCAGTTAAAATCTGAAATTATATCGTTAGAACAGAATGTTGACGAGGTTGGGAGAGGTGCATGTGACCAACTAATATGGGCAAAGAAAGCAGTGCTGGAGGATGCGGTATGGCAACGGGCGATGGGTGCCTTGGTCCGAATGCAAATGAGCTATTTAACTCTGGACATGCCAAACAAAGGTTCTTTAAGTTAAAGTCTTCCCTCAAAAGGTCACAACAAATTCATACTTTACTCACTCCCAATGGGTCATTGGTGACCTCCCAGCAGGCGATCAGGTGTACTCTGAAAGGGTTCTATTCCAACTTGTATTCTCCTCAGAACGTGGACAATGAGGTGATACGAGAGTTAACTGCTGGGCTTCCGAGTGTCGAGGAGGATGAGCGATGCATGCTTGACTCCCCAATTTCGGCTGATGAACTTGAAGCAGCTGTGTGGAGCCTGAAAGATGGGAAGGCTTCTGGAATAGATGGCCTGCCCACAGAATTCTACAAGACCTTCTGGGCCCTTGTGGGACCTGACTTACTCGATGTACTCAATGAAAGCATACGTGCCGGAGAACTTCCAATGTCTTGCAGACGAGCAGTCGTTTGTTTGCTACCAAAAGCTGGGAATCTTCAACTGGCTGATAACTGGCGACCTGTCTCCTTATTGTGTGTTGATTACCAGATTCTCTCTAAAGTACTTGCTAATCGTATGAAGACTGTGATCAGTTCAGTTGTACACCCGGACCAGACCTATTGTGTGCCTGGAAAATCTATTTATGATAATATTTTTTTGGTAAGAGATGTTATTTCATGCAATAATTTCCTGCGTGACGATTTTGGATTGCTGTTTCTTGATCAAACTAAGGCCTTCGATCGTGTTGACCACAAGTACCTTTTTCTGTCCTGAAAGGAATGGGGTTTGGTGAAACTTACATCTCTTATGTGAAACTCCTGTATACTAATACTCAATGTATGATAAAGATCAACAATAGGTTATGTTCTCCCTTTCCTTTCCAATGGGGTATTCGCCAAGGTTTCCCCCTCTCCGGGTTTTTATATATAGTCGCCCTTGAACCACTCCTTCAGTCTATTAGACAGCGAATACCTCAGGGAATGAGAAGTATAGAAGGAGCAGAATTTGTGCAGACGGCTTATGCTGATGATGTCTGTGTTTTGATTAGAAGCTCCAATGATGTCTCTGCTTTACAAGGTTGTATGCGAGATTTCTCCGCAGCCTCTTCCGGTGGGATCAATTGGAATAAAAGTACAGCATTATGGTGTGGCAAAGGCAATCTCTCTTGTGTATCACCACCCTCACTCCCACACAACCTGTTCTGGAGAACGGATGGCGTTAAATATCTTGGAATGCATATTGGTAATCGTGAAACAGAAATGAAAAATTGGGAAGGAGTGCTGGAACAAATTATGCACAGATTGAAAGCATGGGAAGGACTGCTGAGGTCCATCTCCTATCGAGGTCGTACCCTTGTCATAAACAATCTGGTTGCAACAAAATGATGGCACAGAATTATTGCTTTACAGCCATCAAACCAACTAATTATGGCTACTCAGCGAATGCTGGTAAACTTCTTTTGGAGTGGCTACCATTGACTGAGGCCTGAGATATTGCACTACCCCCGGAAGCAAGGTGGCCAGGGCATTTTTGATATCTCTGGCCGGGTTGTGGCCTTTCGGCTGCAGTCTCTGCAGAGACTACTGTTCGCTGAACAGCTGCCCTGGTGGCCTTTTGCGTTTTTTCTGTTACAACAGGCTGGTAGACAGATATTATCGGCAGCTTCTTTTGATAGACCTCGAGCATATAAATTTTGCCTCTCTTCCGAGATTCTGTCTTTCTCTGTCTTTCCTTTCTTTCTTTCCTGTCTTTCTGTCCCTCCGATTCTGTCTTTCCCTCACGGTCCCTCTGTGCTGTCTTTCCCTCGTGGTCCCTCTGTGCTGTCTTTCCCTCGCGGTCCCCCTGTGCTGTCTTTCCCACATGGTCCCCCTGTGCTGTCTTTCCCTCGCGGTCCCTCTGTGCTGTCTTTCCCTCACGGTCCCTCTGTGCTGTCTTTCCCTCGCGGTCCCACGGTGCTGTCTTTCCCTTGCGGTCCCCCTGTGCTGTCTTTCCCTCGCGGTCCCCCTGTGCTGTCTTTCCCTCGTGGTCCCTCTGTGCTGTCTTTCCCTCGCGGTCCCTCTGTGCTGTCTTTCCCTCGCGGTCCCACGGTGCTGTCTTTCCCTCGCGGTCCCCCTGTGCTGTCTTTCCCTCGCGGGCCCTCTGTGCTGTCTTTCCCTCGCGGTCCCTCTGTGCTGTCTTTCCCTCGCGGTCCCTCTGTGCTGTCTTTCCCTCGCGGTCCCTCTGTGCTGTCTTTCCCTCACGGTCCCTCTGTGCTGTCTTTCCCTCGCGGTCCCTCTGTGCTGTCTTTCCCTCGCGGTCCCTCTGTACTGCCTTTCCCTCGCGGTCCCAACTGTACTGTCTTTCCCTCGCGGTCCCTCTGTACTCTCTTTCCCTCGTGGTCCCTCTGTGCTGTCTTTCCCTCACGGTCCCTCTGTGCTGTCTTTCCCTCGCGGTCCCTCTGTACTGTCTTTCCCTCACGGTCCCAACTGTACTGTGTTTCCCTCGCGGTCCCTTTGTGCTGTCTTTTCCTCGCGGTCCCTCTATGCTGTCTTTCCCTCGTGGTCCCCCTGTGCTGTCTTTCCCTTGCGGTCCCTCTGTGCTGTCTTTCCCTCGCGGTCCCTCTGTACTGTCTTTCCCTCGTGGTCCCTTTGTGCTGTCTTTCCCTCGCGGTCCCACTGTGCTGTCTTTCCCTCGCGGTCCCACTGTACTGTCTTTCCCTCGCGGTCCCACTGTACTGTCTTTCCCTCGCGGTCCCTCTGTGCTGTCTTTCCCTCGCGGTCCCACTGTGCTGTCTTTCCCTCGCGGTCCCACTGTGCTGTCTTTCCCTCGCGGTCCCACTGTACTGTCTTTCCCTCGCGGTCCCTCTGTGCTGTCTTTCCCTCGTGGTGCCCCTGTGCTGTCTTTCCCTCGCGGTCCCTCTGTGCTGTCTTTCCCTCGTGGTCCCTCTGTGCTGTCTTTCCCTCGCGGTCCCACTGTGCTGTCTTTCCCTCATGGTCCCACTGTACTGTCTTTCCCTCGCGGTCCCTCTGTGCTGTCTTTCCCTCGTGGTCCCTCTGTGCTGTCTTTCCCTCGTGGTCCCCCTGTGCTGTCTTTCCCTCGTTGTCCCCCTGTGCTGTCTTTGCCTCGCGGTCCCTCTGTGCTGTCTTTCCCTCGCGATCCCTCTGTGCTGTCTTTCCCTCGCGGTCCCCCTGTGCTGTCTTTCCCTCACGGTCCCCCTGTGCTGTCTTTCCCTCACGGTCCCCCTGTGCTGTCTTTCCCTCACGGTCCCTCTGTGCTGTCTTTCCCTCGCGGTCCCTCTGTGCTGTCTTTCCCTCGCGGTCACACTGTGCTGTCTTTCCCTCGCGGTCCCCCTGTGCTGTCTTTCCCTCGCGGTCCCTCTGTGCTGTCTTTCCCTCGCGGTCCCTCTGTACTGTCTTTCCCTCGTGGTCCCTTTGTGCTGTCTTTCCCTCGCGGTCCCACTGTGCTGTCTTTCCCTCGCGGTCCCACTGTACTGTCTTTCCCTCGCGGTCCCACTGTACTGTCTTTCCCTCGCGGTCCCTCTGTGCTGTCTTTCCCTCGCGGTCCCACTGTGCTGTCTTTCCCTCGCGGTCCCACTGTGCTGTCTTTCCCTCGCGGTCCCACTGTACTGTCTTTCCCTCGCGGTCCCTCTGTGCTGTCTTTCCCTCGTGGTGCCCCTGTGCTGTCTTTCCCTCGCGGTCCCTCTGTGCTGTCTTTCCCTCGTGGTCCCTCTGTGCTGTCTTTCCCTCGCGGTCCCACTGTGCTGTCTTTCCCTCATGGTCCCACTGTACTGTCTTTCCCTCGCGGTCCCTCTGTGCTGTCTTTCCCTCGTGGTCCCTCTGTGCTGTCTTTCCCTCGTGGTCCCCCTGTGCTGTCTTTCCCTCGTTGTCCCCCTGTGCTGTCTTTGCCTCGCGGTCCCTCTGTGCTGTCTTTCCCTCGCGATCCCTCTGTGCTGTCTTTCCCTCGCGGTCCCCCTGTGCTGTCTTTCCCTCACGGTCCCCCTGTGCTGTCTTTCCCTCGCGGTCCCCCTGTGCTGTCTTTCCCTCGCGGTCCCTCTGTGCTGTCTTTCCCTCGCGGTCCCTCTGTGCTGTCTTTCCCTCGCGGTCCCTCTGTGCTGTCTTTCCCTCGCGGTCCCTCTGTGCTGTCTTTCCCTCGCGGTCCCTCTGTGCTGTCTTTCCCTCGCGGTCCCTCTGTGCTGTCTTTCCCTCGCGGTCCCCCTGTGCTGTCTTTCCCTCGTGGTCCCCCTGTGCTGTCTTTCCCTCGCGGTCCCTCTGTGCTGTCTTTCCCTCGTGGTCCCTCTGTGCTGTCTTTCCCTCGCGGTCCCACTGTGCTGTCTTTCCCTCGCGGTCCCACTGTGCTGTCTTTCCCTCGTGGTCCCACTGTGCTGTCTTTCCCTCGCGGGTCCCCCTGTACTGTCTTTCCCTCGTGGTCCCTCTGTGCTGTCTTTCCCTCGCGGTCCCTCTGTGCTGTCTTTCCCTCGCGGTCCCTCTGTGCTTTCTTTCCCTCGTGGTCCCTCTGTGCTGTCTTTCCCTCACGGTCCCCCTGTGCTGTCTTTCCCTCGCGGTCCCAACTGTACTGTCTTTCCCTCGCGGTCCCTCTGTACTCTCTTTCCCTCACGGTCCCTCTGTGCTGTCTTTCCCTCGTGGTCCCTCTGTGCTGTCTTTCCCTCGCGGTCCCTCTGTACTGTCTTTCCCTCATGGTCCCAACTGTACTGTCTTTCCCTCGCGGTCCCTTTGTGCTGTCTTTTCCTCGCGGTCCCTCTGTGCTGTCTTTCCCTCGTGGTCCCCCTGTGCTGTCTTTCCCTCACGGTCCCTCTGTGCTGTCTTTCCCTCGCGGTCCCTCTGTACTGTCTTTCCCTTGTGGTCCCTTTGTGCTGTCTTTCCCTCGCGGTCCCACTGTGCTGTCTTTCCCTCGCGGTCCCACTGTACTGTCTTTCCCTCGCGGTCCCTCTGTGCTGTCTTTCCCTCGCGGTCCCACTGTGCTGTCTTTCCCTCGCGGTCCCACTGTACTGTCTTTCCCTCGCGGTCCCTCTGTGCTGTCTTTCCCTCGTGGTGCCCCTGAGCTGTCTTTCCCTCGCGGTCCCTCTGTGCTGTCTTTCCCTCGTGGTCCCTCTGTGCTGTCTTTCCCTCGCGGTCCCACTGTGCTGTCTTTCCCTCACGTTCCCACTGTACTGTCTTTCCCTCACGGTCCCTCGGTGCTGTCTTTCCCTCGTGGTCCCTCTGTGCTGTCTTTTCCTCGTGGTCCCCCTGTGCTGTCTTTCCCTCGTTGTCCCCCTGTACTGTCTTTCCCTCGCGGTCCCCCTGTGCTGTCTTTCCCTCACGGTCCCCCTGTGCTGTCTTTCCCTCACGGTCCCCCTGTGCTGTCTTTCCCTCACGGTCCCTCTGTGCTGTCTTTCCCTCGCGGTCCCTCTGTGCTGTCTTTCCCTCGTGGTCCCACTGTGCTGTCTTTCCCTCGCGGTCCCCCTGTGCTGTCTTTCCCTCGCGGTCCCTCTGTGCTGTCTTTCCCTCGCAGTCCCTCTGTGCTGTCTTTCCCTCGCGGTCCCTCTGTGCTGTCTTTCCCTCGTGGTCCCTCTGTGCTGTCTTTCCCTCGTGGTCCCACTGTGCTGTCTTTCCCTCGCGGTCCCACTGTGCTGTCTTTCCCTCGCGGTCCCACTGTGCTGTCTTTCCCTCGCGGGTCCCCCTGTACTGTCTTTCCCTCGTGGTCCCTCTGTGCTGTCTTTCCCTCGCGGTCCCTCTGTGCTGTCTTTCCCTCGCGGTCCCTCTGTGCTGTCTTTCCCTCGCGGTCCCTCTGTACTGTCTTTCCCTCACGGTCCCACTGTGCTGTCTTTCCCTCGTGGTCCCACTGTACTGTCTTTCCCTCGCGGTCCCTCTGTGCTGTCTTTCTCTCGTGGTGCCCCTGTGCTGTCTTTCCCTCGCGGTCCCTCTGTGCTGTCTTTCCCTCGTGGTCCCTCTGTGCTGTCTTTCCCTCGCGGTCCCACTGTGCTGTCTTTCCCTCACGGTCCCACTGTACTGTCTTTCCCTCACGGTTCCCCCTGTGCTGTCTTTCCCTCACGGTCCCTCTGTGCTGTCTTTCCCTCGCGGTCCCTCTGTGCTGTCTTTCCCTCGCGGTCCCACTGTGCTGTCTTTCCCTCGCGGTCCCTCTGTACTGTCTTTCCCTCGTGGTCCCTCTGTGCTGTCTTTCCCTCGCGGTCCCCCTGTGCTGTCTTTCCCTCGTGGTCCCCCTGTGCTGTCTTTCCCTCGCGGTCCCTCTGTGCTGTCTTTCCCTCGTGGTCCCTCTGTCCTGTCTTTCCCTCGCGGTCCCACTGTGCTGTCTTTCCCTCGCGGTCCCACTGTGCTGTCTTTCCCTCGCGGGTCCCCCTGTACTGTCTTTCCCTCGTGGTCCCTCTGTGCTGTCTTTCCCTCGCGGTCCCTCTGTGCTGTCTTTCCCTCGCGGTCCCCCTGTGCTGTCTTTCCCTCGTGGTCCCCCTGTGCTGTCTTTCCCTCATGGTTCCCCTGTGCTGTCTTTCCCTCGCGGCCCCCCTGTGCTGTCTTTCCCTCGCGGTCCCCCTGTACTGTCTTTCCCTCGCGGTTGTCAGCTCTTTCACGAGCCTCGATTCAGTATAACAAAATAAAAAATTAAAAAATTCTATCAGGGTTTATTGGACACTTGGAAAAGGTTTGACGTCCACCGCTTCCTTGAGGGCTATAATTGTCGAATGTTCCTTCAGGAACCCCTTTTCTTCAAGAACTTTTTTCCTGGTATCCCTCATTGCCATGCCCTGATTAAATTTTTTTATCCAAGGAGGGATTAACAAAGTATGTGATCTGAGAGATTCATCTGGAGTTAAGTGGAAACCTGCTGGTTTGGTGGCAACCTCAGTTGAATCTCGGTCTGTCCAACTTGTAGACCAATTTGTACGTATAGTCATTATAAAATTTAGACAGCTAAACATCGGCTGGGAAGGTGTTGGTAACATTGAGGATTTTCGGTTTGGTTTCCCTGAAATCAAAGTGCTCCTTTCTTCTTCTCTTCAGCCGGAGATTGAACATACCCCTCCTTTTCATCTTGTCACTAAGATTGGAATCCGTGATCTCTCTCGACAAAATAAGAATGTACCCCTCTCTGGGAGAACACGATTTGCTTTGTGGTCAGAGCGGTTAGGGTCGGGGTCTCCGTCTTCTCCCCTTTGGCCTCACATGTACACCTTACCAATACATGGTGTGTTAGCGGATATACAATGGAGGTTAGCACACTGGGTGCTTCCCTCCAATACTTTTGTTCACCGTATTAACAGCTCACTGCCGGAAACCTGTCCGTTCTGTGATCAGAAAGAGGATTTGTTTCATGCTTATGTACAGTGTTGTAGACTGACATCGCTTTTCTTGTTCCTTGAATATCTTTTTCACCAACTGTCCTTCCCTTTCAATATGCATATGTTTATATTTGTTGTGTCTTTCAGGCCCACATGTAGAGACGTGGGTGTTCTTCTCAATTTTTTGGTTGCTGTTGCAAAATATGCAATATATAAATCTCGGAAAATTAAAATATATAACGGCTATGGCGCTGATGCTATTTCTATTTTTAAAGGGTTTGTTTCAACACGACTCAAGCTAGAATTTGATTTCTTTGTCAGTAATGGAAACGTCCAACTTTTTGAGAGAAAGTGGTGTATTGGCAATGTTTTGTGCTCAGTCGATGATTCAAAAGTGGTAATTACTTTATAGTCCTGCGGCATAGCAGACCAATTGTTCAAATTGTTCTAAAAGCACCAAAATTGGCACACATGTAGATTAATATATTCTAAACATTTTTGGATATGGAGGCATTCAAGATTAGCCCTGTGGAAGATATGGCGGCCATTGTTCAAAATGGCCGCCATTTACCATTAGCGTCATTACATAGACTTCATTATGTGTCGTTAGTATGGTGCTAGATGGGCCAAAATTCCTTTTTTTTACATCAGAATTAACATCAATAAGTGTTTAACAGATATTTAGATACAAAATATCTGTTATCTGTTAAATTTAAATATCTGTTAAATAACAGATATTTAACAGATATTTAGTTTAACAGATACAAACCTCTCGATGACATGCATTGTATCCTCTTGGATGCTTGTGGGTGCATTTGCCAGACTCAGCAGGGCATCAGTGAGTTCTGGCAGCGTGTTCCATGTTGCCCAGGCAGATTTCTTCCCATGTCCGACGAAGGCTGACACAGTATCACACCCTGTGATGGCATGAAACATTGGAAGAGTGCATTTTGAATGAATCTTGAATGAATGAAAAGAGAAAGAAAAAAAAAAGAGAAAAAAAAGAAGAAAAAAAAAAAGAAAAGAAAAGAAAAAAAAAAAATGAAAAGAGAATCTTGAATGCCTCCATATCCAAAATTGTTCAGAATGTATTAATCTACATGTGTGCCAATTTTGGTGCTTTTAGAACAATTTGAACAATTGGTTTCGTATTTTTTACTATGCCGATGGGCTATTAGAATTCCTGATTGATTTGACTTTTTATTCTTTGGAACTGCTTGCTTGCATATATGTTTCTTCCTGTGTCCTGGAATACATTTCTCTCTCTCTCTCTCTCTCTCTCTCTCTCTCTCTCTCTCTCTCTCTCTCTATCTCTATCTCTATCTCTATCTCTATCTCTCTCTATCTCTCTCTATCTCTCTCTATCTCTATCTATCTCTATCTATCTCTCTCTATCTCTCTCTATCTCTCTCTATCTCTCTCTATCTCTCTCTCTATCTCTTTCTCTCTCTTAGTTTTTCGCTTAATTTGCTCTTGATGCATTCATAGCTCTTGCATGAGCATTTCCTTTAAAATTAGTTGTGGTTTTGTTTGTGTCTTCACCTTTGGTTTGTAAAATATATATTTTTGTATATTTGCTGGTTTCTTTTAAATACCCTTTGCTCTTTTTGTGGTGTATTCATGATCCTTATGCAATTTCTTTAAACTGGTTGCTTTGTTTTTTTTACAACTGCTTTGTGAAATGGCTTTACATTTTTTATAATAAAAGGACAGAAAAGTCAAGTCTCTCTCTCTCTCTCTCTCTCTCTCTCTCTCTCTCTCTCTCTCTCTCTCTCTCTCTCTCTCTCTCTCTTAATAAACATTTTGTTCATAAAAAGCTGTTCGTGGTCATTCAAGGTATGGGGTTTTACCATTAAGGGCGAATTAATTGGCATAAAAAAATCCAGCAACGTGCCTATTGGGAAACGTGCATGTAACGCGCATATGGGGCCGTTTAAAAATTACATAATGCCATTTGTTTTTAGGCAGGCGCTTCCTATCTTGATTAAACCTGACTAATAATTTAACACTCGACTCAAACACAGCCAATGGAAATCTGACGCAACAAAGCTGGACAGTGTATAAATCAGCAGAGGCTTACAGGCCTAATGTGTTAGTGCTAACCACACAAAATGGCGGCCATATCATTTCGTCTCAGCACAACGGTGGGTGGAGTCAAGCAACAGATGTGGGTGTGGCCCGGCAGCTGTCCGACTAATGGGTGCACATTTCAAAAATCGATCTTCAACAAGAACCCCAACAACAGCACCAACGCTAAGCTTTTGTAGACCTGCAACATGTCGCAGGTAAAAACATCATAATGAGAGTCTACTGCATATAAATAGCAATTCTAATTCTAACAGAAACAATAATAACAGCAACATCACGGCATTAAAAATTGTGTTATGAAACGATATTATTTGCAATAATTTGTCTCTTACAGTGAGGAATTATTTAACACTAGCCCATAAATGTTATGAAATTGTTGTAACCCAGATAGATTGTCTTGCAACTACCAAATAATCCTCTTGATCTCTTTGCTGATGCCTCCACCCTCTGCCATAATATTCCTCATCCTTCAGATAGGTAACTGCATCCTCTTCCCTCTCTGCAGACCTTGAAGAATCACGACCTGGTCAAATGCTTGGAATACGTCTTCCAAGCCTGACAAATCGCACAGGATCTTCACCCTGTGTCTCCGAATGGACCATCTGGTGAACCCTCCTATCTACTTTCTTAACAATCCTCTTGAATATTAGTCACTCAAATGTTTCGGCCTCGCTATCAGCCCTGATCTTTCTTGGGCAAGCCACATTTTAAAGTTTGTCTTCAAAGCCAGCCGCCAACTGAGCATCCTCTGTCATGCAATTCCTTCCTTGGCACACGTGAACTTTTGTCAACCTTCAAGGCCTTCATCCACAGCTTGATGGAGTCATCTACTGGAAGTGGTGCACTGCTTGCCACGTTGCTCTCCGCTCTGGGCTAGTTCCCTTGCCTCAATTTGCTCAGCTTGACAAAGCCATCAAAAATATTGGAATCTCCCATGATGAAGGGGTCTCTGAGCCCATTACTATCACAATACAGACAAGCCGGTGGTCTCTCTGTCTTCTACCACTTATTTTCTGTTCTGCACCCTCTGCCCTTTCCGTGCTCTTTTCTCCCCTCACCACCCAGATTCCTACAGGATGCACACAGTTTACCAATAAACGCACTTGTTTAAAATCCGAAAATCCAGACTCACTGCTCAAATCCACTCATTCGTTGCTCTTTTTTCCCCGCCTGTGGAACCAACTTCCCCAGTCTCTTCAATTTTATTCTACCTTCCAGTGCTTGAAGACAGCAATTCACCATCACGTCAGGTCATCCCTCATCCAAAACGATGATCTTTAAACCCCCATTAACCCTTCCGCAAGATCACCTCTTTCCAAGTTTCCAGTTTTTCCCTCCACTTCTGTAATTGAGAGATCCTGATCCAATCTATGTTTCTCTTCCACCAGCCTCAACACTATACAAAAAAGAAGCATTGTCATTTTGGGGCACTTTAATACCCAATTTGGAGGTGACAGATGCCAAATCTTTCATATCAAGGGAGTATTCTTCAACTTCCACAAATTCTATTTCAGCTGTTACTGTACAGTTTCTTGTGCATGAGCGATTCATTGGTGTTCAGAGTAAAACCATTTTTTGATGATAAAGTATCATAAACTACAGAGTGAGCTATGAAGTCAAATTAATAGAGTTTGAATTTGTAAATTTTTATTCTCTTGACCTTTTCTCTTATTGTGCTTTTCTGCAGGACAAATCATCAGTAAAACAACAGCACAGGTTATGCTTGTCCTGTGGCAATACAAGGATATTGTTCCATTTGGAGATGTTTTTTTGAAACATAACATCACAGAAAAAACCTGGATGGGGTTTATTGTTTCCCCTCTTCTCAATATTCCCCACTTTGTTCCTCTATATCAAGGATCGTTTGGATTTGAAATGCGTTCAGGTTTTGTACCAGGACTCCATGACTTTCTTAAAAGTCTCAAACCTAGCACTGGTAATAAATGCATCGGTCAGACTTTAAAAATATACATCGCTCACAAAAGGATGAGCATGTGTGTTTGTCTATAAAGCAATAACCGTTTGAAGCTCTTTAGTATAGCATGCTAGTTAGACATACTGCAGTTTTCAAAGTTGGACACACACATATGCTGTATATATGTACACGTCTAAAAGGTGAATTTAATTCTGCCTGACAATCCCAGACAGTGCAAATTATGACAAATCTGAATCTTTTCTGCTTGATGTTTGGGAAGTAATTTTCAATTGCTCATTTGCACCAATTGGCAAAGGCTTGAAAACTTGCGCTGGATCTGAAAGTTTAGAGAATGTTGACTCAGAGCTCACAGATGTGTCCCAGCTGCGGTATGGTTACAATGTCTACCTGGGAGTATATGTAATTGCACATGCACTTCATAATCTTTACACATGTGTGCCTGGCCTCGGACCTTTTGAAAACGGGTCATGCACTGAAAAAGATAATTTCTCATCTTGGCAAGTGAGTTAATCATTTTTAATATGGAACAATGATTGTGTAAGAACTGTTGAACTGAATGAGAGAATTAAATATAACTGTTGGACTAAATCTGTACATTTCATTGAACACTCGCATACTCCAAACGTAATATCTCAAATATACCAAGAATTACGACATCTGTTTGTTCACAAACCTTTTCCTTTGCCTCTTTTTCTGAAAAAAAAAAATGCACCGTTGAGTCGCAAATTCAAATTCAGCAAACTTTGCATTAATTTCTCAAGGAGCAGCCATGTCTTGCCCACCCACGAGTGACAGAAACACATGTAACATCACAGGTGTTTCACATTGTTGTTGTGCTATTGAATGCACTACAAGAAGAATCAGTTTCATCTGAATTAGTAAAGGTCATAAGAAGGCCTGTCAATAACCGAATGTGAAAGACCATTTAGCTCTTTCAGAAGAGGCCTGAGTTTCAAAAAACACAGAAGAAGCTGCAAAGGCAACAATGTTTAATATTTGTGTATGGTGTTATATAACGGAAAAAAACGTAATAAGAGAGGATTTTGATAGGTGGTAACTCAAGAGGAAGTAGACTGCCTTCAGAAAGTATTCCCACCCCTTGTATTTTTCACATTTTGTTGTATACAAGATTGGAGTCCACCTGTTGCCAATTCAATTGATTGGACATAACTTAGAAAGAAACACACCTTTCTACAGTTGACCATGAAGTCAAAGGAACTGTCAGTAGAACTCCAAAATAGAATTGTGAGAAGGGATAGATCTAGGGAAGTGTATGAAATAATTTCTAGAAAGTTGAAAGTTCCCAAGAGCATAGTGAGCTCCATCACGAGGAAAAAGAAAGAGTATCGAACTACCCAGACTCTTCCTAGAGCTGGCTGTCCAACCAAACTGAGCAACTGGGCAAGAAGGACCATGGTCAGAGAGGTGACCAAGAACCCAGTGAACACTGACAGAACTACAGAGTTCCTTGGCTAAGATGGGAGAACCTGCCAGAAGGATAACAGTCTCTGCAACACTTCACAAATCTCTGCTTTATGGGAGAGCGGCCAAACAGAAGCCACTCCTGAAAAAAGGTACATGACAGCATGCCTGGCATTTGCAAAAAGGCACGTGAAAGACTCTGAGAGTATGAGGCAAAATATTCTGTGGTCTGATGAGCCGAAAATTGAACTCTTTGGCCTGAATTCAAGGCGCTGCATCTGGCGGAAACTGAGCACAGCTCATCGCCCATCTAACACCATCCCTACTGTGAAGCATGGTGGTGGCAGCATCATGCTATGGGGATGCTTTTCAGCAGCATGGACTGGGAGACTTGTTAGGATAGAGTAAGGATAGAGGTAACAATGAATGGAGCCAAATACAGGTAAATCCTTGAAGAGAACCTGCTTCAGAGTGTAAAAGACCTGAGATTGCAGTGAAGATTTATGTTTCAACAGGACAATACCCCCAAGCATACAGCCAAAGCAATATTTGAATGGCAAATCACTGCCAAAGGCACTTCTACAAAGTATTGACTTTGGGGACTAAATACTGATGTAAACTAGATGGCATTCAGAGAATACTTACCCTGCGCAGTCTTGAGAAGGACTTTGTGAAAGCCAACTCTTCTGTTTTGTAAGGGGGGTTTTTTTTTGATCCAATATGGCTGCCAGACCAGTGACTGAGGATGTCACTTTTATCAAACTATATTTCGCATGGGTAGTTGATCAATTAGTTAAAGATTTGCATTGATCGGTTAAGCAGGTTAAGAGGATAATATTTTCAAAGATTTTAGCTTAGATCCAATATGGCTGCCAGACCACGTGACATATGATGTCATTTTTATCAACCTTGATTTCGAAATTGCGGAAGGTTATTGACAGGAAATTTTCACCATAGGTGCAACTCCACCTGTATAATTTTTTCATGAAAAGTATGACGTCATATGTCACGTGGTACGGGCACCATCATGGAAAAACTGAAAAACTTTGCACCTCTACTGTATATCTCCGAAAGCGCTGCATATAACAAATTGAGACATGGCTCATTTCAAAGAACTCTCCATAGAGACTAAAGTATGTTGATGATGTCATAGGTGGCTCCATTATGATGTCATAATTCAACAAGTACAAAACTTCATCCGATCAAGATTCAATTTCTTGAGCATCATCTAGGGATAAATTGGTGGAGAAAAAATAATAATGATGACCTCATCAGACACGTGGTTCGGCTGCCATCTTGGAAAAACTGAAAAACTTTGCACCTCTACTGTATATCTCCGAAAGCGCTGCATATAACAAATTGAGACATGGCTCATTTCAAAGAACTCTCCATAGAGACTAAAGTATGTTGATGATGTCATAGGTGGCTCCATTATGATGTCATAATTCAACAAGTACAAAACTTCATCCGATCAAGATTCAATTTCTTGAGCATCATCTAGGGATAAATTGGTGGAGAAAAAATAATAATGATGACCTCATCAGACACGTGGTTCGGCTGCCATCTTGGAAAAACTGAAAAACTTTGCCCCTCTATATCTCCGAAATTCGTTTCATAATACAATTTTTAATGCCGTGATGTTGCTGTTATTATTGTTTCTGTGAGAATTACAATTGCTATTTATATGCAGTAGACTCTCATTATGATGTTTTTACCTGCGACATGTTGCAGGTCTACAAAAGCTTAGCGTTGGTGCTGTTGTTGGGGTTCTTGTTGAAGATCGATTTTTGAAATGTGCACCCATTAGTCGGACAGCTGCCGGGCCACACCCACATCTGTTGCTTGACTCCACCCACCGTTGTGCTGAGACGAAATGATATGGCCGCCATTTTGTGTGGTTAGCACTAACACATTAGGCCTGTAAGCCTCTGCTGATTTATACACTGTCCAGCTTTGTTGCGTCAGATTTCCATTGGCTGTGTTTGAGTCGAGTGTTAAATTATTAGTCGGGTTTAATCAAGATAGGAAGCGCCTGCCTAAAAACAAATGGCATTATGTAATTTTTAAACGGCCCCATATGTGCGTTACATGCACGTTTCCCAATAGGCACGTTGCTGGATTTTTTAATGCCAATTAATTCGCCTTTAATGGTAAAAGCCCATACCTCGAATGACCACGAACAGCTTTTTATGAACAAAATGTTTATATATATATATAGAGAGAGAGAGAGGGAGAGAGAGAGAGAGAGAGAGAGAGAGAGAGAGAGAGAGAAAGAGAAAGAGAAAGAGAAAGAGAAAGAGAAAGAAAGAAAAAAAAGAAAAAAAAAAGAGACTGACTGTTTGTTTCTTCCTTTTATTACAAGAGTACAGAAAATCAGTTATGTTCAGTCATAAAGAAACAAAACACAATAAAAATGGTCTCAAGGAAAAGTTATTATCAAATCATCATCATCATCAAGTGTGCATATGACATCATTAAAAACCCACTTTTCTTTAAAACATGTTAAATTCTTGTTCATTTTAAAAAACCGGTATTCTAGCTTTAGTCTTGCATTTACAAGAGCCTTAAGGGTGAGCAGTACATCATATGACGAGTCAGAAGCGTTTCCCATTTTTTTCTTCCTGGATTTATAAATTGCAAACTTGGCCTGGCCAATTAAAAAATTCATTAAAACCACATTTCTAAGGGAAGACCGTCCTAAAACACCATAAATAAAAACATTGTGATTGAAGAGGGAAGCAAGCTTCACAAAGCGTTCCTGAAGGAATGTAAAAAGAGGTTGCAATCGTTCACACTCAAGGTATATATGCGGTAGGGTTTCAATGGATGCACAGAAAGGGCATAGATTAGAGTTAGCAGTAGAAAACCGGTTCAGTAAAACATTATAAGGTAAAATCCAGTGTACAAGTTTCCATTGAATATCTCCAACATACTTTGGAGTAGGCAAGAGATAAAAACTTCGCCAATTGGGGCAATTGGGTGGTATTGGGGGTAAAACATCCCGCCATCGAAGCCTCGGGTGCTCAGAAAATGTTTTTGCGTATAAAATTTTAACGTACGCGTTGTACAAAGTTTTCTTTGGAAAGGCGGGAAGGGATAATGCAGTATCATCAGGGCTGTTCAGGCCAGGGGACAGATTAAGTGGCAGGCTGAAGACTAGGAGTTTGGGGAAGTCACCCGCTGTTTCCTCGGGGGAAGGGCCAAGTTCCTCGCAAGTATTACGATACGTTGTGGATATCCCTTGAAGGAACCGAGAGATGATCCTGACAGATTTTATTCCGGTTTTTTGTGCCACAGCGGCAGCACTCAGCCGGCAGCTCCCAGACTCTGTCATGAGGTCTTTCACTCGCAGCAGCTTGGCATCAACAAAACGTTGAACGAGTCCCCTATTATTCAAGCTGTTTTCCAGGAAGGGGTTGTAGCATAGGGGCTCATTCAACAACATTTCCATGTTGTATGTTGCCATTTCACGGGAAAAGGACAGGGCTTGCCAGGCGTTCATCACCCCTTGGTAAAAGGTGGGCAGCAAGGATGAATCGATTTGATGAGGGTTCATCAAGAAAAGTTCTCGGTCGTAACCCAGCTTGCATGTAAGCTGCAATATGCAGTTAGCCAGAGGCGTCCAGAGTAGGGCTTCATCTCCATATACAAGTTGGCGCACGATATGAAGCCGGAAGACCATAATCCGGCTGCGGATATCAATAAGACCTTGGCCACCTTCAGTGAGTGGTAAGTATGCCACGGGGGGTTGGAGCCAGTGTTTCCCGCTCCAGAAAAAGTAGACAATGCTCTTTTGCAGTGTAATAAGAAGGCTCCCGGGCGGTTGTAGGCATATCATCTTATGCCATAGCATAGAGGCGACAAGATTGTTAATGACGAGAGTTCTTCCGCGGTACGAAAGTTGAAAAAGAAGTCCTTTCCAGCGGGCCAGTTTTGCCATTACCTTGTCCGGTAATCCCACCCAGTTCTGCTGCTCAAAGGTGTTGTCTCAGAGGAAAATACCGAGGTATTTAATGCCACTTTTCTGCCAGTTCACTCCTCCTGGTAGGACAATTGGCGGGTAATCTCCAGGTCCTATCCAAAGGGCTTCACTCTTCTTCCAGTTTACCTGGCCTGAACAAGCCTGACAATATGTTTTTAGTGCCTGAGCCACCGCAGTGACGTCAGCACTATTTTTTATATAAATACAGACATCATCTGCATAGGCAGAGACTTTTAGCGGTGTGGTAAGAATTGATCCAGTGAAGCCAGAAATGTGCGTACGTAATTGGAGCAGAAGAGGTTCGATGGCAAGAGAGTATAAAAGTCCAGATAGCGGGCAACCTTGCCGTACTCCCCGTTGTACAGCAATGGGGCTACACAATACTTGATTAATTTTAAGAACACTGGATATATTACAATACAAAAGTTTAACGTACGAGATAAAAATAGGTCCAAACCCAAAATTCTCTAAAACTCTAAAAAGGTACATGTGGTCAATACAGTCAAAGGCTTTTCCTTGGTCAATAAAAAACAGACCAACATTCATATTAAAATTGTTACAAAACCGAATGGTATCACGGATAAGAAAGATATTATTAAAAATAGTACGTCCAGGAATACAAAAGGATTGATGTTCTCCTATTAGTACATTCATAAAAGGTTTCATTCGATTAGACAAGGCTTTGGCTAAAATTTTATAATCCGTACATAAAACAGAAATAGGACGCCAGTTCTCTATAAGTTGAGTGTCCGCTTTCTTAGGAATTAAGGTGGTGACTGCTCTCCGGCAACTCCATGGCAGTTGTCCATCCTCTAAACATTCATTCAATACCCGCAGTAGGTGAGGTCCAATGGCGTCCCAAAAAAACTGGAAAAATTCACTAGTCAGCCCATCCAGTCCAGGGGCTTTATCAGGTTCCAAGGCCTTCAAGGCAGCGGTGAGCTCAGGTAACCTAAGAGGATCCTCCAACTGCTGCTTCTGATCCTCCGCCAATGTTGGAAGGTTAGAAACAAGTTCCGATATTGCATCCTGGTTAATGTCATGCCGCATAAACCGTTGTTTAAAATGTTTCCGGGCACATTCCCTGATTCTGCCATCTTCATAAAGGAGTTCCCCATCATGGAGCAAGCGTGTAATCATTGACGAAGAGGCCCCCCTTTTAAGGCTGAAGAAGAATTTGGTTGGAGCATCAAGGTCGTGTATGTACCTCATCTTCAGGCGCAATAAAGCATTTTGTGCTCGCCTTTCGGATATGGAATTCAGTAAGGCCGTTTTTCCATGGATTTGTTGCCTCATTCCCTGGTAGCTCACACTTGCGGTTCCCTGAAGCTGTTCCTGTAATTCCAGGATTTCATCTTCAAGTAAGGTTGTGGTTTTTCTTTCCTCTTGAACACCATACGCACGATATTGTTGGCAGAACAGTCTGATGTGCGTTTTGGCATTATCCCACCATTGTCTGAGGTTTGAGAAATTCCCTTGGGAGGCAACCAGAATATTCCAAATTTCCGGAAAAATGTCCTTAAAGGTACTATCATCAAGTAAGTTGTTATTAAATTTCCAAAAAGCACTCTTGTGTTTCGGGCAGGGGGCAGAAATTTTGAGAAATGTTGCGCTGTGGTCCGAGAATCCTGATGGGCAAATTTTGGATGACAGAACGAGGCGTTCAAGTGGAGGATTAATATAAAACTTGTCCAAGCGAGCAAGTACAATATTACCCTGAATACATCGACACCATGTGTATTGCCTGATTGATGGGTGCTGTACCCGCCATATATCTGTCAAATTCATTTGTTTTAAAAATTTGGTGAGAGGGATTGTGGAGGCAGGATGGGGCTCTGCACTGTTCCTGTCGAGTTGGGGTTGGAGGGTGCAGTTAAAATCTCCACCAATACAAACATGATTGTCTTGGTTTTTTAGGGCGTTTTGACTGTCGAGGGACGTTAGGTGTGTCCCAAGGTCATTAAAAAAAACTCGCCGAGCTACAGGCGTACTTGGGGCATAGATATTAAAAATAGTATAGAATTTTCCATAGTAGTGGAATTCTAGGGATGCTAGGGATCCCTTGTGTATTTCGTCGAATTTAAGCGATGAAGGCGAAAAGGAGGGGCTAAGAATTATTGCGACACCGCCTTTGCGGGAGTCACCGTTACTAAAGAAGGACAGGCCGGGGAAGAGCCTACACCACTCTGCGACACAGCAGTCGTTGGCATGGGTCTCTTGTAAGAGGGCAATGTCAACTTTCTTCTGCAATAAAAAATCCCTTACTTGAACTTTACGGACAGAGCTACATCCTCCGTTAATATTCAGGCTACAAATGGAAAAACTCATTACAGCTATAAGGAGGAGTGACCACCACTCAATTTTTTGATAGCAGTTCATTCTTAGCTTTTTGCAACCACTTCTTTAAACGGTGACGTTGGGAGGAATTGAAATAAAAAACGTGGGGCCGTTTTACCATCAGTTTAGCGGAATGTATAAAATCAGGTAGCTCCGGAAAAAAGGATTCTATTACAACATTCCTTTTTCGGAATGTGTCCTTAAGAAACCTTTTTATCTCGGAGGGAGGGATTGGAGGGATTTCTTCTTCCTTAAGGCTACCACATTCACTAACAGAGTCATCTATATCAGATGGCTCAGATGGTGTGTCACACTGGTTTTCATCATTTATCTCCTCACCGTCATCACATCCCTCCACGTTATCGGATGGGGCATAGTCCATAGAGGGGGGGGACGGGGAGGGAGAGAAATGAGCCATCTTCAGGGGAGGGGGGGGGGGGGGGTACTAATTTTTGTGGTTCAACCATATCAGTTTCTAGGTCAGTAGACAAGGGCGAGGATTCATCCACATCTCTGTCCTCCAATACCGAGAAACGATTTTCTGTGACGAGGGACAAATCTAGGCCAGAGAGGAGGGCCTGTCGGTTTTCAGTTGTAGGTTTTTTAAAGAGGTGACCGTTTTCATCTGTTGTTTGCAGATGTCTTTTTCCTTTTGGGCAGACTAATTGAAACTCGTCCTGGTTAGTGGGAAGAGATTGCAAGGGTTTGGGGGGAGGGGGGGGAGGGAGGACGTGATCATCGGGAGGGGGATCCCATCGGCTACCACGGCGGGAGAGGTAGGATCAGTTATAGCAGGCAACAAGCTGTGATTGGACGATGTCGCCTGGGGGGTGAGATCTATAGTTAACAGGAGATGGCTGCAATTAGATCCTTCAGTAGAGGGAGGGGCCCCTGTTTCAAGGGGAGGGGAGGGGGGTACGGCGGGGGGGTTTGGATTGGTGGTAAGAGGGCTTGGGTCGGTGGTGGACAGATTGGGATCAGTGGTGGTAAGGCTTGGGTCGATGGTGGGAAGGTTCGGGTCGGTGGTGGGAGGGCTTGGTTCGGCGGCGGGAGGGCTTGGTTCGGTGGTGGGAAGGTTTGGTTCGGTGGTGGGAAGGCTTGGGTCGGTGGTGGGAGGGCTTGGGTCAGTGGTGGGAGGGTTTGGACCGGTGGTGGGAAGGTGGGGGGGTTGCTTATTCCCGGTTCGGAGGGGAGGTTGCACTTGTGGAGAATTCTCTTTTCGGGGGCAGTCATGCTTAACATGCCCAAATTGTCCGCAGCCAAAACATTTTAGAACGTTGGTGGACACGTACACTGTATATTCGTTCTGTTGATGTTTTAATTTTATTATAAGGTTTAAATCCTTCTGGGAATTTTTTAAAATCATAAACACTTGCCGCCGGAATGAAACCACGTGCCTTAAATCGTTGTTTCGTGACCCGAAGGGAATCATGGAGATACGAGACACGATGGTACCGTATCGGGACAACTCTTTAATTAGTACATCGTCGGATACAAATGGGGGGCAATTTGATATCACGACTTTTATCGCTGGGCTATCTAGTGGGGAAATCATTACAAATAAATCTGGATCGATTGTCAAACCCTGTTCGACAATTTGTGGGACACAGTCCACGTCGGACAAAAAAATAACGATCCGCTTGTTCATCCGCGAAGCGGCAACAACCTTGTCGATCCCGACAACACGACCGGTTGCGAGGACAACGTCCTCGACACTAACCTCACGTTCCGGAGGTACACAAAAGAACCCGTGCTTACGGGTCAGGCTCTGAAAGGCCGTAAATCGAGATAGTGCAGCTGCCATGCTGGAACAGCTGCACTTACAACCCCTCCCCAACTCGGGGAGGGTGAATATATAATACAATCTTCCCTACCCGAACTCCGGGAATGGGAAGCAATCAGACCTCTCCGATTTCCCTAACTTCGGAAAAGGGAGGCAACAAAACAAACTGAAGGAAGGATAAACGAAAGGAAAAAAAGGAAATAGAGGTTTAAGATGAAGGAGCAAACACCGATCGGGCGACGCCCAAAAACGGCGAACCCTTACCAGCGATCACCCTGTGCTCTCCGGCTCTCTCTCCCGTCTCAACGTATATGGGAATCACCAGGAAGACTCCACGAACAGGTACAAGGACACAGAGGGGGGAAAACGGGGGGGGGGGGGGGGGGAATGGAGCAACAACACAGAGCACTCACAGGCCTCCACAAGCAGACGCCATGACAGTACAACCAGCATGCAAACGACCAGCAGGGGGCGCGAGAGAAAGACAGCACAGAGGGACCACGAGGGAAAGACAGCACAGAGGGACCGCGAGGGAAAGACAGCACAGGGGCACCACGAGGGAAAGACAGCACAGAGGGACCGCGAGGGAAAGACAGTACAGTGGGACCGCGAGGGAAAGACAGCACAGTGGGACCGCGAGGGAAAGACAGCACAGAGGGACCGCGAGGGAAAGACAGTACAGTGGGACCGCGAGGGAAAGACAGCACAGTGGGACCATGAGGGAAAGACAGCACAAAGGGACCGCGAGGGAAAGACAGTACAGAGGAATCGCGAGGGAAAGACAGCACAGAGGGACCGCGAGGGAAAGACAGCACAGGGGGACCACGAGGGAAAGACAGCACAGAGGGACCGCGAGGAAAAGACAGCACAAAGGGACCGCGAGGGAAATACAGTACAGTTGGGACCGCGAGGGAAAGACAGTACAGAGGGACCACGAGGGAAAGACAGCACAGAGGGACCGTGAGGGAAAGACAGCACAGGGGGACCGTGAGGGAAAGACAGCACAGGGGGACCGTGAGGGAAAGACAGCACAGGGGGACCACGAGGGAAAGACAGCACAGAGGGACCGTGAGGGAAAGACAGCACAGGGGGACCGTGAGGGAAAGACAGCACAGGGGGACCGTGAGGGAAAGACAGCACAGGGGGACCGCGAGGGAAAGTGAGTACAGAGGGACCGCGAGGGAAAGACAGTACAGTTGGGACCGCGACGGAAAGACAGTACAGAGGTACAGCGAGGGAAAGACAGCACAGAGGGACCGCGAGGGAAAGACAGCACAGAGGGACCGCGAGGGAAAGACAGCACAGAGGGACCGCGAGGGAAAGACAGCACAGAGGGACCGCGAGGGAAAGACAGCACAGAGGGACCACGACGGAAAGACAGCACAGGGGGACCGCGACGGAAAGACAGCACCGTGGGACCGCGAGGGAAATACAGCACAGAGGGACCGCGAGGGAAAGACAGCACAGAGGGACCACGAGGGAAAGACAGCACAGAGGGACTGCGAGGGAAAGACAGCACAGAGGGACCGTGAGGGAAAGACAGCACAGAGGGACCGCGAGGGAAAGACAGCACAGAGGGACCGCGAGGGAAAGACAGCACAGGGGGACCATGTGGGAAAGACAGCACAGGGGGACCGCGAGGGAAAGACAGCACAGAGGGACCTCGAGGGAAAGACAGCACAGAGGGACCGCGAGGGAAAGACAGAATCGGAGGGACAGAAAGACAGGAAAGAAAGAAAGGAAAGACAGAGAAAGACAGAATCTCGGAAGAGAGGCTCGAGGTCTATCAAAAGAAGCTGCCGATAATATCTCAGTCTAGCAGCCTGTTGTAACAGAAAAAACGCAAAAGGCCACCAGGGCAGCTGTTCAGCGAACAGTAGTCTCTGCAGAGACTGCAGCCGAAAGGCCACAACCCGGCCAGAGATATCAACAATGCCCTGGCCACCTTGCTTCCGGGGGTAGTACAATATCTCAGGCCTCAGTCAATGGTAGCCACTCCAAAAGAAGTTTACCAGCATTCGCTGAGTAGCCATAATTAGTTGGTTTGATGGCTGTAAAGCAATAATTCTGTGCCATCATTTTGTTGCAACCAGATTGTTTATGACAAGGGTACGACCTCGATAGGAGATGGACCTCAGCAGTCCTTCCCATGCTTTCAATCTGTGCATAATTTTTTCCAGCACTCCTTCCCAATTTTTCATTTCTGTTTCACGATTACCAATATGCACTCCAAGATATTTAATGCCATCCGTTCTCCAGAACAGGTTGTGTGGGAGTGAGGGTGGTGATACACAAGAGAGATTGCCTTTGCCACACCATAATGCTGTACTTTTGTTCCAATTGATCCCACCGGAAGAGGCTGCGGAGAAATCTCGCATACAACCTTGTAAAGCAGAGACATCATTGGAGCTTCTAATCAAAACACAGACATCATCAGCATAAGCCGTCTGCACAAATTCTGCTCCTTCTATACTTCTCATTCCCTGAGGTATTCGCTGTCTAATAGACCGAAGGAGTGGTTCAAGGGCGACTATATATAAAAACCCGGAGAGTGGGAAACCTTGGCGAATACCCCATTGGAAAGGAAAGGGAGAACATAACCTATTGTTGATCTTTATCATACATTGAGTATTAGTAAACAGGAGTTTCACATAAGAGATGTAAGTTTCACCAAACCCCATTCCTTTAAGGACAGAAAAAGGTACTTGTGGTCAACACGATCGAAGGCCTTAGTTTGATCAAGAAACAGCAATCCAAAATCGTCACGCAGGAAATTATTGCATGAAATAACATCTCTTACCAAAAAAATATTATCATAAATAGATTTTCCAGGCACCCAGTAGGTCTGGTCCGGGTGTATAACTGAACTGATCACAGTCTTCATACGATTAGCAAGTACTTTAGAGAGAATCTTGTAATCAACACACAATAAGGAGACAGGTCGCCAGTTATCAGCCAGTTGAAGATTCCCAGCTTTTGGTAGCAAACAAACGACTGCTCGTCTACAATACATTGGAAGTTCTCCGGCATGTATGCTTTCATTGAGTACATCGAGTAAGTCAGGTCCCACAAGGGCCCAGAAGGTCTTGTAGAATTCTGTGGGCAGGCCATCTATTCCAGAAGCCTTCCCATCTTTCAGGCTCCACACAGCTGCTTCAAGTTCAACAGCCGAAATTGGGGAGTCAGGCATGCATCGCTCATCCTCCTCGACACTCGGAAGCCCAGCAGTTAACTCTCGTATCATCTCATTGTCCACGTTCTGAGGAGAATACAAGTTGGAATAGAACCCTTTCAGAGTACACCTGATCGCCTGCTGGGAGGTCACCAATGACCCATTGGGAGTGAGTAAAGTATGAATTTGTTGTGACCTTTTGAGGGAAGACTCTAACTTAAAGAACCTTTGTTTGGCATGTCCAGAGTTAAATAGCTCATTTGCATTCGGACCAAGGCACCCATCGCCCGTTGCCATACCGCTTCCTCCAGCACTGCTTTCTTTGCCCATATTAGTTGGTCACATGCACCTCTCCCAACCTCGTCAACATTCTGTTCTAACGATATAATTTTAGATTTTAACTGATCGATTGATATTGATTGGATTTTAGTGGTGTATGCACTATATTGTTGACAGAAATTCTTAATTTGGGATTTTGCAATGTCCCACCACAGCCGGAGACTATCACACTCAGGTCTGGAGGAGCGAATTTTCTCCCACACGACGTGAAAGGCCTCATTAAATTCCTTGTCATGTAAGAGACGAGTATTCAAAGACCAGTAAGCACTACCATCAGGTGGAAAGGGTTACTTAAAGGACATTGAGATTAAACTGTGGTCTGTGAATCCAGTTGGCAAAATTTTGGAGACAGACACCACATTCAACATTGGTTTGTTCACATAAAATCTGTCCAGCCTTGCCAGACATAATACCATCATTGCATCTACACTGTGTATAACAGCGTGAGAGTGGGTGTTGTGATCTCCACACATCCTTAAACCGAAATATGTTGATGGTGTCCTCTAGAGCTTTCGTCGAGGCAACATGAGGCTCATGACCATTCCTATCAATCGACGGACAAATTGTGCAATTAAAATCTCCCGTGATACAAATAAAAGCTGTTGCGTCCAGAGTTTTTACAAAATCTCGCAGAGTGGAAAAGAAAATTTTCCTCTCCATTGGGTCACACGGTGCATAAACATTCACGACTATAATCTTTTAGGTATTATAAAGAAATTCTACGGAGATCAAATGCCCTTTATAGATTTCTTTAAATGAAACCTGTTGAGCACAAATCTTATGACTTAGGCAAATGGCAACACCGGCCTGAGGTGCAGGGAACCCACTTAGCCACCATTGCCCTTTAAAATGTTTCCCCCAATCGGCTACTTGAGCACTAGTAGCGTGGGTCTCTTGTAAGAGAATAATGTCAGCCTTTTCTTTTCCAACCGCTTGAATGGTTTGCACCCTCCGTAAGGGGGCACGACCCCCATTTATATTTAAGGATACAACATTTAGTTCCATAGTTGATTCTTCTGGGGGGGTGGGGGGTGAATTCCTCTTCCTCATTTAATTCCTTATTTGCCTTCATGACGGCTTTCCTCAGCCGCTGAAATTCAGGTTCGGGGATTTCCACATACTCGCTCCTTTACAGCAAAGGTTTTGCGGCTGCAAGGAAGCCCTGGATATTAGGAAAATGATCCTTAATTCGTACATGCCTTTGTCTGAAAGTTTCCTTCAAAAATCTGACGATATTTTCTTTTGAGATCTCCAAAGGCTGCTCTTCCTCCTGAGGGGGGGGGGGGGGGTGGGGGCTGTCAACCATTGCCACTGGTTCCTCATGGCCGATCAGTGTCTCGGTAGTTAGAATTCCCTCAGTGACGCTAGTAACGAGTTCCTCCTGAACCTGTACAGAAACACCTGTTCCATCCCCATCAACCTTAGGTTCCTCATCCTCTTTATACTCATGCATCATTGCAATGGGGGGGGGGGGGGGGAAGGGGAGGAGTCGTTATTAGCAGTAATGGGTATTTTGCATTCCCCATTAGAATTGATATGGTCATCAGTAGGCTGTTCGGTTTCGTAGGTTGATTTACAACCTTCAGGAAAAAGTTCCCCTTCATCCTGAGCAGGTGGTATCATGTCAGCCATAGTTTCACCACCTTGCTGATCTTCATGTGAAGGACTGTCTGGATCGTTTAAACTGCTTCCTGTCTGCACCACCAACAGTTTAACACCTTTGCCCTCATTCCTCGTACTTAAAAGTGACCGTTTCAGATTTTTCCGAGACGCCGCATCTACAATCTGCTGCTCCTCACAAATCATTCCCTCTACAGGTAGAGGCTTCTCCCTTACATTTTGCTGACTCATCGGTTGCACGATGGCCAGCTGTACTGGATGACTCATCGCTTACACGAAGCACATCCATATGGGTCTCATCAGCACCACTCTTAGCCGTACCTTGATGGTCCGATGTAGATTCCTGCACTGAAGGCGAAACATCTATAGAATCATCCGTAGTGGTCACGGGGGGAGCTGGTCCGGCTACTGTGGCATACGTTTTCTCCCCATCAGGACAATACTGCCGAGTGTGTCCATGTGCACCACACCCGTAACAAATCAACCTCTCCGTTGCCGCAGAAATCCTGTGCTCACGTTTTGACGACTTAAAAACAAGAGACATTCAATTGCGTCAAACCATTGTGGAATAAATATTCATATTGACAATATTGATAAAATTACATCTCAATGTGATCTTGTGTAAAATGGAATATGTTTTACCGTGCAGCTGAGCAAAAGCCTTGGGACTGGAGCCAAGATAATTAAAGACAGCATCTGTGCCTGTCAAAATAGCCTTTGTTCCATTTATGGAGCCAGGACAGAAATGCGCTATCTTTGGAATAGCTTTTGTCATCTCTCCAAACCCAGGTGCTGGGCAATTCCTTCCCTCCAGGTCATGAGCAAGTGACCTTCCTCAATAGGCACCGGTTCCATACAACCAAATAGGGCTCTCGATAGGGCCAGAATATGCCAGAAATAGGGCCAGATGCCTCGGGGTGCGTCTCGATGTCTGGGGACTATTTGCCTGGTTGACCTCTGCATGCCAATGCTCTTAAGATCAAAAGAGCTCTTTGTTATTTAACCATGGAGAACTGAACGAGTGAGTCAGTTGAACTGAGAAGAACTGGACTGGGGATCTTCGAACGAGAAGGATTGAGAGACTGAGAGCTCTTTCAGGATTCTGTGGAGAGAGAGAGAGAGAGAGAGCTGAACATCACGTCATGTGTTTGATTGTAATGTATAACTATATCTTCGTGAACCTGTTCGTTGCAAGAGATTAATAAATTTATATTTAACTTGAGTGAGTCTTATAGAGTTTTTTGCTGAGATGCGTCCAAGAGGTCAACAAAGTTCTTTGACAAGTGGTGGCCCATACGACTGCAACACCCGAAGAGGTCGGATTTTGATACGGTAAGGTATGAAGTTTTTCCTGTGTATTATTTTGCTTACCTCAGACAGTGTCTGCAGACATTGAACCCGGTGTGACCAAGAGTTGGACGCCAAGGAACACATTTGCGAGTTTTTGTAGCGAAATGCTATGTTGCAAGCGATTTGCATACATAATTTGTGAACGAAAGTTTAGTGAGAGGCTTCTCTTTATAATCAGAACGATTGACATGCGCGTTCGGACGAACACAAAACTATTAATATCTCTGAAACGGCTGGTCCGATTTTTATAAAATAGATTTCCTTTTGTAGAGCACAACCATGAGCCAACGATAATATCCATCGCGACTTTGATAGACTTATTTTGGCGCCAGAAAATGCGATTTTACATAGCGATGGCCGTCGTGCTGCATAAAATTATCCGCGGCACATATCGTGATGTCACGCCGTGACGCTCAAACAGGGAGTGCAATAGTATAAGGGGCGACTGGGAAGCGCGAGTTTCAGAAGGGAGTAGTTAGATCAGATGATGCAGTGTGTGTGTGCTTTATTGAATGAGGAATTGCGTATGGAAGTTCTTTGTGTTGAGCAACTGAGGCAATGCTCGTAAATGGTGCCCCGTGTGTCAAGAAAGTGTATGAGTGAATAATTGTGATTGTGCGTTGTATTGTATTGAATGAAGAAGCCTGGGAGTAGGGACCGGTAATTCCGCTAGGGGCGCTGCGCGCACTATTTACGTCACGCTGTGCATGGCACTCTGTGACCGCTGTTGCGGTGCAATGCTTTGCGGGCAAATCGTTTTTATGCCATGGTATGTCATATTTTGGACTTAACCACTCTTCATGACTGATCATGTGACATCTACACAATCATGGCTACCACCGAGACGGATCCTGGTTTCACGTGAGTAATTTTTCCATATTTGCTCGATTTTTGAAACCGATGCATGCAAATATCGTGTCTATACCACACCTAAAATATTTTTTAGAAAGAAGAAGCACATCTCCCCTTTGAAAGTGCCCCCTGAAGTGTGTCCAGGTGGAATTTCTAAGTCGTAGGTCTTAGCAACTCTCAGCAATCTTTTACCGCATGGATTTATCGCGAGTATTTATTAAACTGTGCTAAGTTGAAGTTGCATACATATTTCAGCAGTTTTCAATGTAAATCGGTCACAGATATGGATTCCATATTTATATGATAAAAAATGGCCACTGATGCGGAAAATTGCTGATACGCTTTTGGCCATAACTTTGCTTACAGACATGCTAGAAGGGTCATCTATGGCTCATTTTCTTCATCTTGAAGAGCTCTAACAGCTCACATAGTAATTTTACATCTATCTCCAACTTGAATTTTTTTGGCCAGTCCCTACTAGGAGCACCAGGTGTGTGAGCACAGGTGCAAGGGAGTGAACAGGTGTATGGAGAATGGTTGAATGAATGGTCTGGTGTAAATGGCGTATGGAATGGAAACTGTGGAGTGGAGTGGTTGGCAACCAGGCAGAGGTAGGTATGCTCTCCACTAAGTGCCGTTTTAGTTGTATGAGAAACGTTTTTCAACAAACAACAGTGTTGAAAAACCACTTTTCGCACTTGTGTTAGTGTTGAAAAACCACTTTTCGCACTTGTGTTGGTGCAGGAAACCACTTTTGCACTTGTATTAGTGTGGAAAACCCACTTTTCGCATTTGCGTTAGTGTTGAAAAACCACTTTTCGCACTTGTATTAGTGTGGAAAAAACACTTTTCGCACTTGTGTTATTGTTGAAAAACCACTTTTCGCACTTGTGTTAGTGTTGAAAAACCACTTTTCACACTTGTGTTGGTGCAGGAAACCACTTTTGCACTTGTATTAGTGTGGAAAAACACTTTTCGCACTTGTGTTAGTGTTGGAAAACCACTTTTCGCACTTGTGTTAGTGTTGAAAAACCACTTTTCGCAATTGTGTTGGTGCAGGAAACCACTTTTGCACTTGTATTAGTGTGGAAAAAACACTTTTTGCACTTGTGATAGTGTTGAAAAACCACTTTTTGCATTTGTGTTAGTGTTGAAAAACCACTATTCGCACTTGTGTTGGTGCAGGAAACCACTTTTGCACTTGTATTAGTGTGGAAAAACCACTTTTCGCACTTGTGTTAGTGTTGAAAAACCACTTTTCGCACTTGTGTTGGTGCAGGAAATCACTTTTGCACTTGTATTAGTGTGGAAAAAACACTTTTTGCACTTGTGATAGTGTTGAAAAACCACTTTTCGCACTTGTGTTAGTGTTGAAAAACCACTTTTCGCACTTGTGTTAGTTTTGAAAAACCACTTTTCGCACTTGTGTTGGTGCAGGAAACCACTTTTGCACTTGTATTAGTGTGGAAAAACCACTTTTCGCACTTGTGTTAGTGTTGAAAAACCACTTTTCGCATTTGTGTTAGTGTTGAAAAACCACTTTTCGCACTTGTGTTGGTGCAGGAAACCACTTTTGCACTTGTATTAGTGTGAAAAAACCACTTTTCGCACTTATGTTAGTGTTGAAAAACCACTTTTTGCACTTGTGTTAGTGTTGAAAAACCACTTTTCGCACTTGTGTTGGTGCAGGAAACCACTTTTGCACTTGTATTAGTGTGGAAAAAACACTTTTCGCACTTGTGTTAGTGTTGAAAAACCACTTTTCGCACTTGTGTTAGTGTTGAAAAACCACTTTTCGCACTTGTGTTGGTGCAGGAAACCACTTTTGCACTTGCATTAGTGTGGGAAAAACACTTTTTGCTCTTGAGATAGTGTTGAAAAACCACTTTTCGCACTTGTGTTGGTGTTGAAAAACCACTTTTCGCACTTGTGTTGGTGCAGGAAACCACTTTTGCACTTGTATTAGTGTGGAAAAACCACTTTTTGCACTTGTGTTAGTGTTGAAAAACCACTTTTCGCACTTGTGTTAGTGTTGAAAAACCACTTTTCGCACTTGTGTTAGTGCAGGAAACCACTTTTGCACTTGTATTAGTGTGGAAAAAATACTTTTCGCACTTGTGTTAGTGTTGAAAAACCATTTTTCGCACTTGTGTTAGTGTTGAAAAACCACTTTTCGCACTTGTGTTAGTGTTGAAAAACCACTTTTCGCACTTGTGTTGGTGCAGGAAACCACTTTTGCACTTGTATTAGCGTGGAAAAACCACTTTTCGCACTTGTGTTAGTGTTGAAAAACCACTTTTCGCACTTGTGTTGGTGCAGGAAACCACTTTTGCACTTGTATTAGTGTGGAAAAAACACTTTTTGCACTTGTGATAGTGTTGAAAAACCACTTTTCGCACTTGTGTTAGTGTTGAAAAACCACTTTTCGTACTTGTGTTGTTGCAGGAAACCACTTTTGCACTTGTATTAGTGTGAAAAAACCACTTTTCGCAATTGTGTTAGTGTTGAAAAACCACTTTTCGCACTTGTGTTAGTGTTGAAAAACCACTTTTCGCACTTGTATTAGTGTGGAAAAAACACTTTTTGCACTTGTGATAGTGTTGAAAAACCACTTTGCACACTTGTGTTGGTGCAGGCAACCACTTTTGCACTTGTATTAGTGTGGAAAAACCACTTCGCACTTGTGTTAGTGTTGAAAAACCACTTTTCGCACTTGTGTTGGTGCAGGAAACCACTTTTGCACTTGCATTAGTGTGGAAAAACCACTTTTTGCACTTGTGTTAGTGTTGAAAAACCACTTTTCGCACTTGTGTTAGTGTTGAAAAACCACTTTTCGCACTTGTGTTGGTGCAGGAAACCACTTTTGCACTTGTATTAGTGTGGAAAAAATACTTTTCGCAGTTGTGTTAGTGTTGAAAAACCACTTTTCGCACTTGTGTTAGTGTTGAAAAACCACTTTTCGCACTTGTGTTGGTGCAGGAAACCACTTTTGCACTTGTATTAGCGTGGAAAAACCACTTTTTGCACTTGTGTTAGTGTTGAAAAACCACTTTTCGCACTTGTGTTGGTGCAGGAAACCACTTTTGCACTTGTATTAGTGTGGAAAAACCACTTTTCGCACTTGTGTTAGTGTTGAAAAACCACTTTTCGCACTTGTGTTGGTGCAGGAAACCACTTTTGCACTTGCATTAGTGTGGGAAAAACACTTTTTGCTCTTGAGATAGTGTTGAAAAACCACTTTTCGCACTTGTGTTGGTGTTGAAAAACCACTTTTCGCACTTGTGTTGGTGCAGGAAACCACTTTTGCACTTGTATTAGTGTGGAAAAACCACTTTTTGCACTTGTGTTAGTGTTGAAAAACCACTTTTCGCACTTGTGTTAGTGTTGAAAAACCACTTTTCGCACTTGTGTTGGTGCAGGAAACCACTTTTGCACTTGTATTAGTGTGGAAAAAATACTTTTCGCACTTGTGTTAGTGTTGAAAAACCATTTTTCGCACTTGTGTTAGTGTTGAAAAACCACTTTTCGCACTTGTGTTAGTGTTGAAAAACCACTTTTCGCACTTGTGTTGGTGCAGGAAACCACTTTTGCACTTGTATTAGCGTGGAAAAACCACTTTTCGCACTTGTGTTAGTGTTGAAAAACCACTTTTCGCACTTGTATTAGTGTGGAAAAAACACTTTTTGCACTTGTGATAGTGTTGAAAAACCACTTTTAACACTTGTGTTGGTGCAGGCAACCACTTTTGCACTTGTATTAGTGTGGAAAAACCACTTTTCGCACTTGTGTTAGTGTTGAAAAACCACTTTTCGCACTTGTGTTGGTGCAGGAAACCACTTTTGCACTTGCATTAGTGTGGAAAAAACACTTTTTGCACTTGAGATAGTGTTGAAAAACCACTTTTCGCACTTGTGTTGGTGTTGAAAAACCACTTTTCGCACTTGTGTTGGTGCAGGAAACCACTTTTGCACTTGTATTAGTGTGGAAAAACCACTTTTTGCACTTGTGTTAGTGTTGAAAAACCACTTTTCGCACTTGTGTTAGTGTTGAAAAACCACTTTTCGCACTTGTGTTGGTGCAGGAAACCACTTTTGCACTTGTATTAGTGTGGAAAAAATACTTTTCGCAGTTGTGTTAGTGTTGAAAAACCACTTTTCGCACTTGTGTTAGTGTTGAAAAACCACTTTTCGCACTTGTGTTAGTGTTGAAAAACCACTTTTCGCACTTGTGTTGGTGCAGGAAACCACTTTTGCACTTGTATTAGCGTGGAAAAACCACTTTTTGCACTTGTGTTAGTGTTGAAAAACCACTTTTCGCACTTGTGTTGGTGCAGGAAACCACTTTTGCACTTGTATTAGTGTGGAAAAAACACTTTTTGCACTTGTGATAGTGTTGAAAAACCACTTTTCGCACTTGTGTTAGTGTTGAAGAACCACTTTTCGTACTTGTGTTGTTGCAGGAAACCACTTTTGCACTTGTATTAGTGTGAAAAAACCACTTTTCGCACTTGTGTTAGTGTTGAAAAACCACTTTTCGCACTTGTATTAGTGTGGAAAAAACACTTTTTGCACTTGTGATAGTGTTGAAAAACCACTTTTCACACTTGTGTTGGTGCAGGAAACCACTTTTGCACTTGTATTAGTGTGGAAAAACCACTTTTCGCACTTCTGTTAGTGTTGAAAAACCACTTTTCGCACTTGTGTTGGTGCAGGAAACCACTTTTGCACTTGTATTAGTGTGGAAAAAACACTTTTTGCACTTGTGATAGTGTTGAAAAACCACTTTTCGCACTTGTCTTAGTGTTGAAAAACCACTTTTCGCACTTGCGTTGGTGCAGGAAACCACTTTTGCACTTGTATTAGTGTGGAAAAACCACTTTTTGCACTTGTGTTAGTGTTGAAAAACCACTTTTCGCACTTGTATTAGTGTGGAAAAAACACTTTTTGCACTTGTGATAGTGTTGAAAAACCACTTTTCGCACTTGTGTTAGTGTTGAAAAACCACTTTTCGCACTTGTGTTGGTGCAGGAAACCACTTTTGCACTTGTATTAGTGTGGAAAAACCACTTTTCGCACTTGTGTTAGTGTTGAAAAACCACTTTTCGCACTTGTGTTAGTGTTGAAACCCACTTTTCGCACTTGTGTTGGTGCATGAAACCACTTTTGCACTTGTATTACTGTGGAAAAAACACTGTTTACACTTGTGATAGTGTTGAAAAACCACTTTTCGCACTTGTGTTGGTGTTGAAAAACCACTTTTCGCACTTGTGTTGGTGCAGGAAACCACTTTTGCACTTGTATTAGTGTGGAAAAACCACTTTTCGCACTTGTGTTAGTGTTGAAAAACCACTTTTCGCACTTGTGTTAGTGTTGAAAAACCACTTTTCGCACTTGTGTTGGTGCAGGAAACCACTCTTGCACTTGTATTAGTGTGGAAAACCACTTTTCGCACTTCTGTTAGTGTTGTAAAACCACTTTTCGCACTTGTGTTAGTGTTGAAAAACCACTTTTCGCACTTGTGTTAGTGTTGAAAAACCACTTTTCGCACTTGTGTTGGTGCAGGAAATCACTTTTGCACTTGTATTAGTGTGGAAAAACCACTTTTCGCAATTGTGTTAGTGTTGAAAAACCACTTTTCGCACTTGTGTTAGTGTTGAAAAACCACTTTTCGCACTTGTGTTGGTGCAGGAAACCACTTTTGCACTTGTATTAGTGTGGAAAAAACACTTTTCGCACTTGTGTTAGTGTTGAAAAACCACTTTTCGCACTTGTGTTAGTGTTGAAAAACCACTTTTCGCACTTGTGTTAGTGTTGAAAAACCACTTTTCGCACTTGTGTTGGTGCAGGAAACCACTTTTGCACTTGTATTAGTGTGGAAAAATCACTTTTCGCACTTGTGTTAGTGTTGAAAAACCACTTTTCGCACTTGTGTTAGTGTTGAAAAACCACTTTTCGCACTTGTGTTGGTGCAGGAAACCACTTTTACACTTGTATTAGTGTGGAAAAAACACTTTTTGCACTTGTGATAGTGTTGAAAAACCACTTTTCGCACTTGTGTTAGTGATGAAAAACCACTTTTCGTACTTGTGTTGGTGCAGGAAACCACTTTTGCACTTGTATTAGTGTGGAAAAACCACTTTTCGCACTTGTGTTAGTGTTGAAAAACCACTTTTGGCACTTGTGTTAGTGTTGAAAAACCACTTTTCGCACTTGTGTTAGTGTTGAAAAACCACTTTTCGCACTTGTGTTGGTGCAGGAAACCACTTTTGCACTTGTATTAGTGTGGAAAAAACACTTTTTGCACTTGTGATAGTGTTGAAAAACCACTTTTCACACTTGTGTTAGTGTTGAAAAACCACTTTTCGCACTTGTGTTGGTGCAGGAAACCACTTTTGCACTTGTATTAGTGTGGAAAAACCACTTTTCGCACTTGTGTTAGTGTTGAAAAACCACTTTTTGCACTTGTGTTAGTGTTGAAAAACCACTTTTCGCACTTGTGTTGGTGCAGAAAACCACTTTTGCACTTGTATTAGTGTGGAAAAAACACTTTTTGCACTTGAGATAGTGTTGAAAAACCACTTTTCGCACTTGTGTTGGTGTTGAAAAACCACTTTTCGCACTTGTGGTGGTGCAGGAAACCACTTTTGCACTTGTATTAGTGTGGAAAAACCACTTTTCACACTTGTGTTAGTGTTGAAAAACCACTTTTCGCACTTGTGTTAGTGTTGAAAAACCACTTTTTGCACTTGTGTTGGTGCAGGAAACCACTTTTGCACTTGTATTAGTGTGGAAAAAACACTTTTCGCACTTGTGTTAGTGCAGAAAAACCACTTTTCGCACTTGTGTTAGTGTTGAAAAACCACTTTTCGCACTTGTGTTAGTGTTGAAAAACCACTTTTCGCACTTGTGTTGGTGCAGGAAACCACTTTTGCACTTGTATTAGTGTGGAAAAAACACTTTTTGCACTTGTGATAGTGTTGAAAAACCACTTTCCGCACTTGTGTTAGTGTTGAAAAACCGCTTTTCGTACTTGTGTTGGTGCAGGAAACCACTTTTGCACTTGTATTAGTGTGGAAAAACCACTTTTCGCACTTGTGTTAGTGTTGAAAAACCACTTTTCGCACTTGTGTTAGTGTTGAAAACCACTTTTCGCACTTGTATTAGTGTGGAAAAAACACTTTTGGCACTTGTGATAGTGTTGAAAAACCACTTTTCGCACTTGTGTTGGTGCAGGAAACCACTTTTGCACTTGTATTAGTGTGGAAAAACCACTTTTCGCACTTGTGTTCGTGTTGAAAAACCACTTTTCGCACTTGTGTTGGTGCAGGAAACCACTTTTGCACTTGTATTAGGGTGGAAAAAACACTTTTTGCACTTGTGATAGTGTTGAAAAACCACTTTTCACACTTGTGTTAGTGTTGAAAAAACACTTTTCGCACTTGTGTTGATGCAGGAAACCACTTTTGCACTTGTATTAGTATGGAAAAACCACTTTTCGCACTTGTGTTAGTGTTGAAAAACCACTTTTCGCACTTGTGTTGGTGCAGGAAACCACTTTTGCACTTGTATTAGTGTGGAAAAATCACTTTTCGCACTTGTGTTAGTGTTGAAAAACCACTTTTCGCACTTGTGTTAGTGTTGAAAAACCACTTTTCGCACTTGTGTTGGTGCAGGAAACCACTTTTACACTTGTATTAGTGTGGAAAAAACACTTTTTGCACTTGTGATAGTGTTGAAAAACCACTTTTCGCACTTGTGTTAGTGATGAAAAACCACTTTTCGTACTTGTGTTGGTGCAGGAAACCACTTTTGCACTTGTATTAGTGTGGAAAAACCACTTTTCGCACTTGTGTTAGTGTTGAAAAACCACTTTTGGCACTTGTGTTAGTGTTGAAAAACCACTTTTCGCACTTGTGTTAGTGTTGAAAAACCACTTTTCGCACTTGTGTTGGTGCAGGAAACCACTTTTGCACTTGTATTAGTGTGGAAAAAACACTTTTTGCACTTGTGATAGTGTTGAAAAACCACTTTTCACACTTGTGTTAGTGTTGAAAAACCACTTTTCGCACTTGTGTTGGTGCAGGAAACCACTTTTGCACTTGTATTAGTGTGGAAAAACCACTTTTCGCACTTGTGTTAGTGTTGAAAAACCACTTTTTGCACTTGTGTTAGTGTTGAAAAACCACTTTTCGCACTTGTGTTGGTGCAGAAAACCACTTTTGCACTTGTATTAGTGTGGAAAAAACACTTTTTGCACTTGAGATAGTGTTGAAAAACCACTTTTCGCACTTGTGTTGGTGTTGAAAAACCACTTTTCGCACTTGTGTTGGTGCAGGAAACCACTTTTGCACTTGTATTAGTGTGGAAAAACCACTTTTCACACTTGTGTTAGTGTTGAAAAACCACTTTTCGCACTTGTGTTAATGTTGAAAAACCACTTTTCGCACTTGTGTTGGTGCAGGAAACCACTTTTGCACTTGTATTAGTGTGGAAAAAACACTTTTCGCACTTGTGTTAGTGCAGAAAAACCACTTTTCGCACTTGTGTTAGTGTTGAAAAACCACTTTTCGCACTTGTGTTAGTGTTGAAAAACCACTTTTCGCACTTGTGTTTGTGCAGGAAACCACTTTTGCACTTGTATTAGTGTGGAAAAAACACTTTTTGCACTTGTGATAGTGTTGAAAAACCACTTTCCGCACTTGTGTTAGTGTTGAAAAACCGCTTTTCGTACTTGTGTTGGTGCAGGAAACCACTTTTGCACTTGTATTAGTGTGGAAAAACCACTTTTCACACTTGTGTTAGTGTTGAAAAACCACTTTTCGCACTTGTGTTAGTGTTGAAAACCACTTTTCGCACTTGTATTAGTGTGGAAAAAACACTTTTGGCACTTGTGATAGTGTTGAAAAACCACTTTTCGCACTTGTGTTGGTGCAGGAAACCACTTTTGCACTTGTATTAGTGTGGAAAAACCACTTTTCGCACTTGTGTTCGTGTTGAAAAACCACTTTTCGCACTTGTGTTGGTGCAGGAAACCACTTTTGCACTTGTATTAGTGTGGAAAAAACACTTTTTGCACTTGTGATAGTGTTGAAAAACCACTTTTTGCACTTGTGTTGGTGCAGGAAACCACTTTTGCACTTGTATTAGTGTGGAAAAAACACTTTTTGCACCTGTGATAGTGTTGAAAAATCACTTTTCGCACTTGTGTTAGTGTTGAAAAACCACTTTTCGCACTTGTGTTGGTGCACGAAACCACTTTTGCACTTGTATTAGTGTGGAAAAAACACTTTTTGCACTTGTGATAGTGTTGAAAAACCACTTTTCGCACTTGTGTTAGTGTTGAAAAACCACTTTTCGCACTTGTGTTAGTGTTGAAAAACCACTTTTCGCACTTGTGTTAGTGTTGAAAAACCACTCTTCGCACTTGTGTTGGTGCAGGAAACCACTTTTGCACTTGTATTAGTGTGGAAAAACCACTTTTCGCACTTGTGTTAGTGTTGAAAAACCACTTTTTGCACTTGTGATAGTGTTGAAAAACCACTTTTCGCACTTGTGTTAGTGTTGAAAAACCACTTTTCGCACTTGTGTTGGTGCAGGAAACCACTTTTGCACTTGTATTAGTGTGGAAGAACCACTTTTCGCACTTGTGTTAGTGTTGAAAAACCACTTTTCGCACTTGTGTTAGTGTTGAAAACCACTTTTCGCACTTGTGTTGGTGCAGGAAACCACTTTTGCACTTGTATTAGTGTGGAAAAAACACTGTTTGCACTTGTGATAGTGTTGAAAAACCACTTTTCGCACTTGTGTTAGTGTTGAAAAACCACTTTTCGCACTTGTGTTGGTGCAGGAAACCACTTTTCGTACTTGTGTTGTTGCAGGAAACCACTTTTGCACTTGTATTAGTGTGAAAAAACCACTTTTCGCACTTGTGTTAGTGTTGAAAAACCACTTTTCGCACTTGTATTAGTGTGGAAAAACCACTTTTCGCACTTCTGTTAGTGTTGAAAAACCACTTTTCGCACTTGTGTTGGTGCAGGAAACCACTTTTGCACTTGTATTAGTGTGGAAAAAACACTTTTTGCACTTGTGATAGTGTTGAAAAACCACTTTTCGCACTTGTCTTAGTGTTGAAAAACCACTTTTCGCACTTGTGTTGGTGCAGGAAACCACTTTTGCACTTGTATTAGTGTGGAAAAAACACTTTTTGCACCTGTGATAGTGTTGAAAAATCACTTTTCGCCCTTGTGTTAGTGTTGAAAAACCACTTTTCGCACTTGTGTTGGTGCAGGAAACCACTTTTGCACATGTATTAGTGTGGAAAAAACACTTTTTGCACTTGTGATAGTGTAGAAAAGCCACTTTTCGCACTTGTGTTAGTGTTGAAAATACACTTTTCGCACTTGTGTTAGTGTTGAAAAACCACTTTTCGCACTTGTGTTAGTGTTGAAAAACCACCTTTCGCACTTGTGTTGGTGCAGGAAACCACTTTTGCACTTGTATTAGTGTGGAAAAACCACTTTTTGCACTTGTGTTAGTGTTGAAAAACCACTTTTCGCACTTGTATTAGTGTGGAAAAAACACTTTTTGCACTTGTGATAGTGTTGAAAAACCACTTTTCGCCCTTGTGTTAGTGTTGAAAAACCACTTTTCGCACTTGTGTTGGTGCAGGAAACCACTTTTGCACTTGTATTAGTGTGGAAAAACCACTTTTCGCACTTGTGTTAGTGTTGAAAAACCACTTTTCGCACTTGTGTTAGTGTTGAAACCCACTTTTCGCACTTGTGTTGGTGCAGGAAACCACTTTTGCACTTGTATTACTGTGGAAAAAACACTGTTTACACTTGTGATAGTGTTGAAAAACCACTTTTCGCACTTGTGTTGGTGTTGAAAAACCACTTTTCGCACTTGTGTTGGTGCAGGAAACCACTTTTGCACTTGTATTCGTGTGGAAAAACCACTTTTCGCACTTGTGTTAGTGTTGAAAAACCACTTTTCGCACTTGTGTTAGTGTTGAAAAACCACTTTTCGCACTTGTGTTGGTGCAGGAAACCACTTTTGCACTTGTATTAGTGTGGAAAACCACTTTTCGCACTTCTGTTAGTGTTGAAAAACCACTTTTCGCACTTGTGTTAGTGTTGAAAAACCACTTTTCGCACTTGTGTTAGTGTTGAAAAACCACTTTTCGCACTTGTGTTGGTGCAGGAAACCACTTTTGCACTTGTATTAGTGTGGAAAAACCACTTTTCGCAATTGTGTTAGTGTTGAAAAACCACTTTTCGCACTTGTGTTAGTGTTGAAAAACCACTTTTCGCACTTGTGTTGGTGCAGGAAACCACTTTTGCACTTGTATTAGTGTGGAAAAAACACTTTTCGCACTTGTGTTAGTGTTGAAAAACCACTTTTCGCACTTGTGTTAGTGTTGAAAAACCACTTTTCGCACTTGTGTTAGTGTTGAAAAACCACTTTTCGCACTTGTGTTGGTGCAGGAAACCACTTTTGCACTTGTATTAGTGTGGAAAAATCACTTTTCGCACTTGTGTTAGTGTTGAAAATCCACTTTTCGCACTTGTGTTAGTGTTGAAAAACCACTTTTCGCACTTGTGTTGGTGCAGGAAACCACTTTTACACTTGTATTAGTGTGGAAAAAACACTTTTTGCACTTGTGATAGTGTTGAAAAACCACTTTTCGCACTTGTGTTAGTGATGAAAAACCACTTTTCGTACTTGTGTTGGTGCAGGAAACCACTTTTGCACTTGTATTAGTGTGGAAAAACCACTTTTCGCACTTGTGTTAGTGTTGAAAAACCACTTTTGGCACTTGTGTTAGTGTTGAAAAACCACTTTTCGCACTTGTGTTAGTGTTGAAAAACCACTTTTCGCACTTGTGTTGGTGCAGGAAACCACTTTTGCACTTGTATTAGTGTGGAAAAAACACTTTTTGCACTTGTGATAGTGTTGAAAAACCACTTTTCACACTTGTGTTAGTGTTGAAAAACCACTTTTCGCACTTGTGTTGGTGCAGGAAACCACTTTTGCACTTGTATTAGTGTGGAAAAACCACTTTTCGCACTTGTGTTAGTGTTGAAAAACCACTTTTCGCACTTGTGTTGGTGCAGAAAACCACTTTTGCACTTGTATTAGTGTGGAAAAAACACTTTTTGCACTTGAGATAGTGTTGAAAAACCACTTTTTGCACTTGTGTTAGTGTTGAAAAACCACTTTTCGCACTTGTGTTGGTGTTGAAAAACCACTTTTCGCACTTGTGTTGGTGCAGGAAACCACTTTTGCACTTGTATTAGTGTGGAAAAACCACTTTTCACACTTGTGTTAGTGTTGAAAAACCACTTTTCGCACTTGTGTTAGTGTTGAAAAACCACTTTTCGCACTTGTGTTGGTGCAGGAAACCACTTTTGCACTTGTATTAGTGTGGAAAAACCACTTTTCGCACTTGTGTTAGTGCAGAAAAACCACTTTTCGCACTTGTGTTAGTGTTGAAAAACCACTTTTCGCACTTGTGTTAGTGTTGAAAAACCACTTTTCGCACTTGTGTTGGTGCAGGAAACCACTTTTGCACTTGTATTAGTGTGGAAAAAACACTTTTTGCACTTGTGATAGTGTTGAAAAACCACTTTCCGCACTTGTGTTAGTGTTGAAAAACCGCTTTTCGTACTTGTGTTGGTGCAGGAAACCACTTTTGCACTTGTATTAGTGTGGAAAAACCACTTTTCGCACTTGTGTTAGTGTTGAAAAACCACTTTTCGCACTTGTGTTAGTGTTGAAAACCACTTTTCGCACTTGTATTAGTATGGAAAAAACACTTTTGGCACTTGTGATAGTGTTGAAAAACCACTTTTCGCACTTGTGTTGGTGCAGGAAACCACTTTTGCACTTGTATTAGTGTGGAAAAACCACTTTTCGCACTTGTGTTCGTGTTGAAAAACCACTTTTCGCACTTGTGTTGGTGCAGGAAACCACTTTTGCACTTGTATTAGTGTGGAAAAAACACTTTTTGCACTTGTGATAGTGTTGAAAAACCACTTTTCACACTTGTGTTAGTGTTGAAAAAACACTTTTCGCACTTGTGTTGATGCAGGAAACCACTTTTGCACTTGTATTAGTGTGGAAAAACCACTTTTCGCACTTGTGTTAGTGTTGAAAAACCACTTTTCGCACTTGTGTTGGTGCAGGAAACCACTTTTGCACTTGTATTAGTGTGGAAAAATCACTTTTCGCACTTGTGTTAGTGTTGAAAAACCACTTTTCGCACTTGTGTTAGTGTTGAAAAACCACTTTTCGCACTTGTGTTGGTGCAGGAAACCACTTTTACACTTGTATTAGTGTGGAAAAAACACTTTTTGCACTTGTGATAGTGTTGAAAAACCACTTTTCGCACTTGTGTTAGTGATGAAAAACCACTTTTCGTACTTGTGTTGGTGCAGGAAACCACTTTTGCACTTGTATTAGTGTGGAAAAACCACTTTTCGCACTTGTGTTAGTGTTGAAAAACCACTTTTGGCACTTGTGTTAGTGTTGAAAAACCACTTTTCGCACTTGTGTTAGTGTTGAAAAACCACTTTTCGCACTTGTGTTGGTGCAGGAAACCACTTTTGCACTTGTATTAGTGTGGAAAAAACACTTTTTGCACTTGTGATAGTGTTGAAAAACCACTTTTCACACTTGTGTTAGTGTTGAAAAACCACTTTTCGCACTTGTGTTGGTGCAGGAAACCACTTTTGCACTTGTATTAGTGTGGAAAAACCACTTTTCGCACTTGTGTTAGTGTTGAAAAACCACTTTTTGCACTTGTGTTAGTGTTGAAAAACCACTTTTCACACTTGTGTTGGTGCAGAAAACCACTTTTGCACTTGTATTAGTGTGGAAAAAACACTTTTTGCACTTGAGATAGTGTTGAAAAACCACTTTTCGCACTTGTGTTGGTGTTGAAAAACCACTTTTCGCACTTGTGTTGGTGCAGGAAACCACTTTTGCACTTGTATTAGTGTGGAAAAACCACTTTTCACACTTGTGTTAGTGTTGAAAAACCACTTTTCGCACTTGTGTTAGTGTTGAAAAACCACTTTTCGCACTTGTGTTGGTGCAGGAAACCACTTTTGCACTTGTATTAGTGTGGAAAAAACACTTTTCGCACTTGTGTTAGTGCAGAAAAACCACTTTTCGCACTTGTGTTAGTGTTGAAAAACCACTTTTCACACTTGTGTTAGTGTTGAAAAACCACTTTTCGCACTTGTGTTTGTGCAGGAAACCACTTTTGCACTTGTATTAGTGTGGAAAAAACACTTTTTGCACTTGTGATAGTGTTGAAAAACCACTTTCCGCACTTGTGTTAGTGTTGAAAAACCGCTTTTCGTACTTGTGTTGGTGCAGGAAACCACTTTTGCACTTGTATTAGTGTGGAAAAACCACTTTTCGCACTTGTGTTAGTGTTGAAAAACCACTTTTCGCACTTGTGTTAGTGTTGAAAACCACTTTTCGCACTTGTATTAGTGTGGAAAAAACACTTTTGGCACTTGTGATAGTGTTGAAAAACCACTTTTCGCACTTGTGTTGGTGCAGGAAACCACTTTTGCACTTGTATTAGTGTGGAAAAACCACTTTTCGCACTTGTGTTCGTGTTGAAAAACCACTTTTCGCACTTGTGTTGGTGCAGGAAACCACTTTTGCACTTGTATTAGTGTGGAAAAAACACTTTTTGCACTTGTGATAGTGTTGAAAAACCACTTTTTGCACTTGTGTTGGTGCAGGAAACCACTTTTGCACTTGTATTAGTGTGGAAAAAACACTTTTTGCACCTGTGATAGTGTTGAAAAATCACTTTTCGCACTTGTGTTAGTGTTGAAAAACCACTTTTCGCACTTCTGTTGGTGCACGAAACCACTTTTGCACTTGTATTAGTGTGGAAAAAACACTTTTTGCACTTGTGATAGTGTTGAAAAACCACTTTTCGCACTTGTGTTAGTGTTGAAAAACCACTTTTCGCACTTGTGTTAGTGTTGAAAAACCACTTTTCGCACTTGTGTTAGTGTTGAAAAACCACGCTTCGCACTTGTGTTGGTGCAGGAAACCACTTTTGCACTTGTATTAGTGTGGAAAAACCACTTTTCGCACTTGTGTTAGTGTTGAAAAACCACTTTTTGCACTTGTGATAGTGTTGAAAAACCACTTTTCACACTTGTGTTAGTGTTGAAAAACCACTTTTCGCACTTGTGTTGGTGCAGGAAACCACTTTTGCACTTGTATTAGTGTGGAAAAACCACTTTTCGCACTTGTGTTAGTGTTGAAAACCACTTTTCGCACTTGTGTTAGTGTTGAAAACCACTTTTCGCACTTGTGTTGGTGCAGGAAACCACTTTTGCACTTGTATTAGTGTGGAAAAAACACTGTTTGCACTTGTGATAGTGTTGAAAAACCACTTTTCGCACTTGTGTTGGTGTTGAAAAACCACTTTTCGCACTTGTGTTCGTGCAGGAAACCACTTTTTCACACTTGTATTAGTGTGGAAAAACCACTTTTCGCACTTGTGTTAGTGTTGAGAAACCACTTTTCGCACTTGTGTTAGTGTTGAAAAACCACTTTTCGCACTTGTGTTGGTGCAGGAAACCACTTTTGCACTTGTATTAGTGTGGAAAACCACTTTTCGCACTTGTGTTAGTGTTGAAAAACCACTTTTTGCACTTGTGTTAGTGTTGAAAAACCACTTTTCGCACTTGTGTTGGTGCAGGAAACCACTTTTGCACTTGTATTAGTGTGGAAAAACCACTTTTCGCACTTGTGTTAGTGTTGAAAAACCACTTTTCGCACTTGTGTTAGTGTTGAAAACCACTTTTCGCACTTGTGTTGGTGCAGGAAACCACTTTTGCACTTGTATTAGTGTGGAAAAAACACTGTTTGCACTTGTGATAGTGTTGAAAAACCACTTTTCGCACTTGTGTTCGTGCAGGAAACCACTTTTTCACACTTGTATTAGTGTGGAAAAACCACTTTTCGCACTTGTGTTAGTGTTGAAAAACCACTTTTCGCACTTGTGTTAGTGTTGAAAAACCACTTTTCGCACTTGTGTTGGTGCAGGAAACCACTTTTGCACTTGTATTAGTGTGGAAAACCACTTTTCGCACTTGTGTTAGTGTTGAAAAACCACTTTTTGCACTTGTGTTAGTGTTGAAAAACCACTTTTCGCACTTGTGTTGGTGCAGGAAACCACTTTTGCACTTGTATTAGTGTGGAAAAAACACTTTTTGCACTTGAGATAGTGTTGGAAAACCACTTTTCGCACTTGTGTTGGTGTTGAAAAACCACTTTTCGCACTTGTGTTGGTGCAGGAAACCACTTTTGCACTTGTATTAGTGTGGAAAAACCACTTTTCGCACTTGTGTTAGTGTTGAAAAACCACTTTTCGCACTTGTGTTAGTGTTGAAAAACCACTTTTCGCACTTGTGTTGGTGCAGGCAACCACTTTTGCACTTGCATTAGTGTGGAAAAAACACTTTTCTCGCTTGTGTTAGTGTTGAAAAACCACTTTTCGCACTTGTGTTAGTGTTGAAAAACCACTTTTCGCACTTGTGTTAGTGTTGAAAAACCACTTTTCGCACTTGTGTTGGTGCAGGAAACCACTTTTGCACTTGTATTAGTGTGGAAAAACCACTTTTCGCACTTGTGTTAGTGTTGAAAAACCACTTTTCGCACTTGTGTTAGTGTTGAAAACCACTTTTTGCACTTGTGTTGGTGCAGGAAACCACTTTTGCACTTGTATTAGTGTGGAAAAAACACTGTTTGCACTTGTGATAGTGTTGAAATTACTTTTCACACTTGTGTTGGTGTTGAAAAACCACTTTTCGCACTTGTGTTCGTGCAGGAAACCACTTTTTCACACTTGTATTAGTGTGGAAAAACCACTTTTCGCACTTGTGTTAGTGTTGAAAAACCACTTTTGGCACTTGTGTTAGTGTTGAAAAACCACTTTTCGCACTTGTGTTAGTGTTGAAAAACCACTTTTCGCACTTGTGTTGGTGCAGGAAACCACTTTCGCACTTGTATTAGTGTGGAAAAAACACTTTTTGCACTTGTGATAGTGTTGAAAAACCACTTTTCACACTTGTGTTAGTGTTGAAAAACCACTTTTCGCACTTGTGTTGGTGCAGGAAACCACTTTTTGCACTTATATTAGTGTGGAAAAACCACTTTTCGCACTTGTGTTAGTGTTGAAAAACCACTTTTTGCACTTGTGTTAGTGTTGAAAAACCACTTTTCGCACTTGTGTTGGTGCAGAAAACCACTTTTGCACTTGTATTAGTGTGGAAAAAACACTTTTTGCACTTGAGATAGTGTTGAAAAACCACTTTTCGCACTTGTGTTGGTGTTGAAAAACCACTTTTCGCACTTGTGTTGGTGCAGGAAACCACTTTTGCACTTGTATTAGTGTGGAAAAACCACTTTTCGCACTTGTGTTAGTGTTGAAAAACCACTTTTCGCACTTGTGTTAGTGTTGAAAACCACTTTTCGCACTTGTATTAGTGTGGAAAAAACACTTTTGGCACTTGTGATAGTGTTGAAAAACCACTTTTCGCACTTGTGTTGGTGCAGGAAACAACTTTTGCACTTGTATTAGTGTGGAAAAACCACTTTTCGCACTTGTGTTCGTGTTGAAAAACCACTTTTCGCACTTGTGTTGGTGCAGGAAACCACTTTTGCACTTGTATTAGTGTGGAAAAAACACTTTTTGCACTTGTGATAGTGTTGAAAAACCACTTTTTGCACTTGTGTTGGTGCAGGAAACCACTTTTGCACTTGTATTAGTGTGGAAAAAACACTTTTTGCACCTGTGATAGTGTTGAAAAATCACTTTTCGCACTTGTGTTAGTGTTGAAAAACCACTTTTCGCACTTGTGTTGGTGCACGAAACCACTTTTGCACTTGTATTAGTGTGGAAAAAACACTTTTTGCACTTGTGATAGTGTTGAAAAACCACTTTTCGCACTTGTGTTAGTGTTGAAAAACCACTTTTCGCACTTGCGTTAGTGTTGAAAAACCACTTTTCGCACTTGTGTTAGTGTTGAAAAACCACTTTTCGCACTTGTGTTGGTGCAGGAAACCACTTTTGCACTTGTATTAGTGTGGAAAAACCACTTTTCGCACTTGTGTTAGTGTTGAAAAACCACTTTTTGCACTTGTGATAGTGTTGAAAAACCACTTTTCGCACTTGTGTTAGTGTTGAAAAACCACTTTTCGCACTTGTGTTGGTGCAGGAAACCACTTTTGCACTTGTATTAGTGTGGAAAAACCACTTTTCGCACTTGTGTTAGTGTTGAAAAACCACTTTTCGCACTTGTGTTAGTGTTGAAAACCACTTTTCGCACTTGTGTTGGTGCAGGAAACCACTTTTGCACTTGTATTAGTGTGGAAAAAACACTTTTTGCACCTGTGATAGTGTTGAAAAATCACTTTTCGCACTTGTGTTAGTGTTGAAAAACCACTTTTCGCACTTGTGTTGGTGCACGAAACCACTTTTGCACTTGTATTAGTGTGGAAAAAACACTTTTTGCACTTGTGATAGTGTTGAAAAACCACTTTTCGCACTTGTGTTAGTGTTGAAAAACCACTTCGCACTTGTGTTAGTGTTGAAAACCACTTTTCGCACTTGTGTTGGTGCAGGAAACCACTTTTGCACTTGTATTAGTGTGGAAAAAACACTTTTTGCACCTGTGATAGTGTTGAAAAATCACTTTTCGCACTTGTGTTAGTGTTGAAAAACCACTTTTCGCACTTGTGTTGGTGCACGAAACCACTTTTGCACTTGCATTAGTGTGGAAAAAACACTTTTCTCGCTTGTGTTAGTGTTGAAAAACCACTTTTCGCACTTGTGTTAGTGTTGAAAAACCACTTTTCGCACTTGTGTTAGTGTTGAAAAACCACTTTTCGCACTTGTGTTGGTGCAGGAAACCACTTTTGCACTTGTATTAGTGTGGAAAAATCACTTTTCGCACTTGTGTTAGTGTTGAAAAACCACTTTTCGCACTTGTGTTAGTGTTGAAAAACCACTTTTCGCACTTGTGTTGGTGCAGGAAACCACTTTTACACTTGTATTAGTGTGGAAAAAACACTTTTTGCACTTGTGATAGTGTTGAAAAACCACTTTTCGCACTTGTGATAGTGTTGAAAACCACTTTTCGCACTTGTATTAGTGTGGAAAAAACACTTTTCGCACTTGTGTTAGTGTTGAAAAACCACTTTACGCACTTGTGATAGTGTTGAAAACCACTTTTCGCACTTGTATTAGTGTGGAAAAAACACTTTTGGCACTTGTGATAGTGTTGAAAAACCACTTTTCGCACTTGTGTTGGTGCAGGAAACCACTTTTGCACTTATATTAGTGTGGAAAAACCACTTTTCGCACTTGTGTTCGTGTTGAAAAACCACTTTTCGCACTTGAGTTGGTGCAGGAAACCACTTTTGCACTTGTATTAGTGTGGAAAAAACACTTTTTGCACTTGTGATAGTGTTGAAAAACCACTTTTCACACTTGTGTTAGTGTTGAAAAAACACTTTTCGCAATTGTGTTGATGCAGGAAACCACTTTTGCACTTGTATTAGTGTGGAAAAACCACTTTTCGCACTTGTGTTAGTGTTGAAAAACCACTTTTCGCACTTGTGTTGGTGCAGGAAACCACTTTTGCACTTGTATTAGTGTGGAAAAATCACTTTTCGCACTTGTGTTAGTGTTGAAAAACCACTTTTCGCACTTGTGTTAGTGTTGAAAAACCACTTTTCGCACTTGTGTTGGTGCAGGAAACCACTTTTACACTTGTATTAGTGTGGAAAAAACACTTTTTGCACTTGTGATAGTGTTGAAAAACCACTTTTCGCACTTGTGTTAGTGATGAAAAACCACTTTTCGTACTTGTGATGGTGCAGGAAACCACTTTTGCACTTGTATTAGTGTGGAAAAACCACTTTTCGCACTTGTGTTAGTGTTGAAAAACCACTTTTGCACTTGTATTAGTGTGGAAAAACCACTTTTCGCACTTGTGTTAGTGTTGAAAAACCACTTTTGGCACTTGTGTTAGTGTTGAAAAACCACTTTTCGCACTTGTGTTAGTGTTGAAAAACCACTTTTCGCACTTGTGTTGGTGCAGGAAACCACTTTTGCACTTGTATTAGTGTGGAAAAAACACTTTTTGCACTTGTGATAGTGTTGAAAAACCACTTTTCACACTTGTGTTAGTGTTGAAAAACCACTTTTCGCACTTGTGTTGGTGCAGGAAACCACTTTTGCACTTGTATTAGTGTGGAAAAACCACTTTTCGCACTTGTGTTAGTGTTGAAAAACCACTTTTTGCACTTGTGTTAGTGTTGAAAAACCACTTTTCGCACTTGTGTTGGTGCAGAAAACCACTTTTGCACTTGTATTAGTGTGGAAAAAACACTTTTTGCACTTGAGATAGTGTTGAAAAACCACTTTTCGCACTTGTGTTGGTGTTGAAAAACCACTTTTCGCACTTGTGTTGGTGCAGGAAACCACTTTTGCACTTGTATTAGTGTGGAAAAACCACTTTTCACACTTGTGTTAGTGTTGAAAAACCGCTTTTCGTACTTGTGTTGGTGCAGGAAACCACTTTTGCACTTGTATTAGTGTGGAAAAAACACTTTTTGCACTTGTGATAGTGTTGAAAAACCACTTTCCGCACTTGTGTTAGTGTTGAAAAACCGCTTTTCGTACTTGTGTTGGTGCAGGAAACCACTTTTGCACTTGTATTAGTGTGGAAAAACCACTTTTCGCACTTGTGTTAGTGTTGAAAAACCACTTTTCGCACTTGTGTTAGTGTTGAAAACCACTTTTCGCACTTGTATTAGTGTGGAAAAAACACTTTTGGCACTTGTGATAGTGTTGAAAAACCACTTTTCGCACTTGTGTTGGTGCAGGAAACCACTTTTGCACTTGTATTAGTGTGGAAAAACCACTTTTCGCACTTGTGTTCGTGTTGAAAAACCACTTTTCGCACTTGTGTTGGTGCAGGAAACCACTTTTGCACTTGTATTAGTGTGGAAAAAACACTTTTTGCACTTGTGATAGTGTTGAAAAACCACTTTTTGCACTTGTGTTGGTGCAGGAAACCACTTTTGCACTTGTATTAGTGTGGAAAAAACACTTTTTGCACCTGTGATAGTGTTGAAAAATCACTTTTCGCACTTGTGTTAGTGTTGAAAAACCACTTTTCGCACTTGTGTTGGTGCACGAAACCACTTTTGCACTTGTATTAGTGTGGAAAAAACACTTTTTGCAGTTGTGATAGTGTTGAAAAAACCACTTTTCGCACTTGTGTTAGTGTTGAAAAACCACTTTTCGCACTTGTGTTAGTGTTGAAAAACCACTTTTCGCACTTGTGTTAGTGTTGAAAAACCACTTTTCGCACTTGTGTTGGTGCAGGAAACCACTTTTGCACTTGTATTAGTGTGGAAAAACCACTTTTCGCACTTGTGTTAGTGTTGAAAAACCACTTTTTGCACTTGTGATAGTGTTGAAAAACCACTTTTCGCACTTGTGTTAGTGTTGAAAAACCACTTTTCGCACTTGTGTTGGTGCAGGAAACCACTTTTGCACTTGTATTAGTGTGGAAAAACCACTTTTCGCACTTGTGTTAGTGTTGAAAAACCACTTTTCGCACTTGTGTTAGTGTTGAAAACCACTTTTCGCACTTGTGTTGGTGCAGGAAACCACTTTTGCACTTGTATTAGTGTGGAAAAAACACTGTTTGCACTTGTGATAGTGTTGAAAAACCACTTTTCGCACTTGTGTTGGTGTTGAAAAACCACTTTTCGCACTTGTGTTCGTGCAGGAAACCACTTTTTCACACTTGTATTAGTGTGGAAAAACCACTTTTCGCACTTGTGTTAGTGTTGAAAAACCACTTTTCGCACTTGTGTTAGTGTTGAAAAACCACTTTTCGCACTTGTGTTGGTGCAGGAAACCACTTTTGCACTTGTATTAGTGTGGAAAACCACTTTTCGCACTTGTGTAAGTGTTGAAAAACCACTTTTTGCACTTGTGTTAGTGTTGAAAAACCACTTTTCGCACTTGTGTTGGTGCAGGAAACCACTTTTGCACTTGTATTAGTGTGGAAAAAACACTTTTTGCACTTGGGATAGTGTTGGAAAACCACTTTTCGCACTTGTGTTGGTGTTGAAAAACCACTTTTCGCACTTGTGTTGGTGCAGGAAACCACTTTTGCACTTGTATTAGTGTGGAAAAACCACTTTTCGCACTTGTGTTAGTGTTGAAAAACCACTTTTCGCACTTGTGTTGGTGCAGGCAACCACTTTTGCACTTGCATTAGTGTGGAAAAAACACTTTTCTCGCTTGTATTAGTGTGGAAAAAACACTTTTTGCACCTGTGATAGAGTTGAAAAACCACTTTTCGCACTTGTGTTAGTGTTGAAAAACCACTTTTCGCACTTGTGTTGGTGCAGGAAACCACTTTTGCACTTGTATTAGTGTGGAAAAATCACTTTTCGCACTTGTGTTAGTGTTGAAAAACCACTTTTCGCACTTGTGTTAGTGTTGAAAAACCACTTTTCGCACTTGTGTTGGTGCAGGAAACCACTTTTACACTTGTATTAGTGTGGAAAAAACACTTTTTGCACTTGTGATAGTGTTGAAAAACCACTTTTCGCACTTGTGTTAGTGATGAAAAACCACTTTTCGTACTTGTGTTGGTGCAGGAAACCACTTTTGCACTTGTATTAGTGTGGAAAAACCACTTTTCGCACTTGTGTTAGTGTTGAAAAACCACTTTTGGCACTTGTGTTAGTGTTGAAAAACCACTTTTCGCACTTGTGTTAGTGTTGAAAAACCACTTTTCGCACTTGTGTTGGTGCAGGAAACCACTTTTGCACTTGTATTAGTGTGGAAAAACCACTTTTGCACTTGTATTAGTGTGGAAAAAACACTTTTTGCACTTGTGATAGTGTTGAAAAACCACTTTTCACACTTGTGTTAGTGATGAAAAACCACTTTTTGTACTTGTGTTGGTGCAGGAAACCACTTTTGCACTTGTATTAGTGTGGAAAAACCACTTTTCGCACTTGTGTTAGTGTTGAAAAACCACTTTTGGCACTTGTGTTAGTGTTGAAAAACCACTTTTCGCACTTGTGTTAGTGTTGAAAAACCACTTTTCGCACTTGTGTTGGTGCACGAAACCACTTTTGCACTTGTATTAGTGTGGAAAAAACACTTTTTGCACTTGTGATAGTGTTGAAAAACCACTTTTCGCACTTGTGTTAGTGATGAAAAACCACTTTTCGTACTTGTGTTGGTGCAGGAAACCACTTTTGCACTTGTATTAGTGTGGAAAAACCACTTTTCGCACTTGTGTTAGTGTTGAAAAACCACTTTTCGCACTTGTGATAGTGTTGAAAACCACTTTTCGCACTTGTATTAGTGTGGAAAAAACACTTTTGGCACTTGTGATAGTGTTGAAAAACCACTTTTCGCACTTGTGTTGGTGCAGGAAACCACTTTTGCACTTATATTAGTGTGGAAAAACCACTTTTCGCACTTGTGTTCGTGTTGAAAAACCACTTTTCGCACTTGTGTTGGTGCAGGAAACCACTTTTGCACTTGTATTAGTGTGGAAAAAACACTTTTTGCACTTGTGATAGTGTTGAAAAACCACTTTTCACACTTGTGTTAGTGTTGAAAAAACACTTTTCGCACTTGTGTTGATGCAGGAAACCACTTTTGCACTTGTATTAGTGTGGAAAAACCACTTTTCGCACTTGTGTTAGTGTTGAAAAACCACTTTTCGCACTTGTGTTGGTGCAGGAAACCACTTTTGCACTTGTATTAGTGTGGAAAAATCACTTTTCGCACTTGTGTTAGTGTTGAAAAACCACTTTTCGCACTTGTGTTAGTGTTGAAAAACCACTTTTCGCACTTGTGTTGGTGCAGGAAACCACTTTTACACTTGTATTAGTGTGGAAAAAACACTTTTTGCACTTGTGATAGTGTTGAAAAACCACTTTTCGCACTTGTGTTAGTGATGAAAAACCACTTTTCGTACTTGTGTTGGTGCAGGAAACCACTTTTGCACTTGTATTAGTGTGGAAAAACCACTTTTCGCACTTGTGTTAGTGTTGAAAAACCACTTTTGCACTTGTATTAGTGTGGAAAAACCACTTTTCGCACTTGTGTTAGTGTTGAAAAACCACTTTTGGCACTTGTGTTAGTGTTGAAAAACCACTTTTCGCACTTGTGTTAGTGTTGAAAAACCACTTTTCGCACTTGTGTTGGTGCAGGAAACCACTTTTGCACTTGTATTAGTGTGGAAAAAACACTTTTTGCACTTGTGATAGTGTTGAAAAACCACTTTTCACACTTGTGTTAGTGTTGAAAAACCACTTTTCGCACTTGTGTTGGTGCAGGAAACCACTTTTGCACTTGTATTAGTGTGGAAAAACCACTTTTCGCACTTGTGTTAGTGTTGAAAAACCACTTTTTGCACTTGTGTTAGTGTTGAAAAACCACTTTTCGCACTTGTGTTGGTGCAGAAAACCACTTTTGCACTTGTATTAGTGTGGAAAAAACACTTTTTGCACTTGAGATAGTGTTGAAAAACCACTTTTCGCACTTGTGTTGGTGTTGAAAAACCACTTTTCGCACTTGTGTTGGTGCAGGAAACCACTTTTGCACTTGTATTAGTGTGGAAAAACCACTTTTCACACTTGTGTTAGTGTTGAAAAACCACTTTTCGCACTTGTGTTAGTGTTGAAAAACCACTTTTCGCACTTGTGTTGGTGCAGGAAACCACTTTTGCACTTGTATTAGTGTGGAAAAAACACTTTTCGCACTTGTGTTAGTGCAGAAAAACCACTTTTCGCACTTGTGTTAGTGTTGAAAAACCACTTTTCGCACTTGTGTTAGTGTTGAAAAACCACTTTTCGCACTTGTGTTGGTGCAGGAAACCACTTTTGCACTTGTATTAGTGTGGAAAAAACACTTTTTGCACTTGTGATAGTGTTGAAAAACCACTTTCCGCACTTGTGTTAGTGTTGAAAAACCGCTTTTCGTACTTGTGTTGGTGCAGGAAACCACTTTTGCACTCGTATTAGTGTGGAAAAACCACTTTTCGCACTTGTGTTAGTGTTGAAAAACCACTTTTCGCACTTGTGTTAGTGTTGAAAACCACTTTTCGCACTTGTATTAGTGTGGAAAAAATACTTTTGGCACTTGTGATAGTGTTGAAAAACCACTTTTCGCACTTGTGTTGGTGCAGGAAACCACTTTTGCACTTGTATTAGTGTGGAAAAACCACTTTTCGCACTTGTGTTCGTGTTGAAAAACCACTTTTCGCACTTGTGTTGGTGCAGGAAACCACTTTTGCACTTGTATTAGTGTGGAAAAAACACTTTTTGCACTTGTGATAGTGTTGAAAAACCACTTTTTGCACTTGTGTTAGTGTTGAAAAACCACTTTTCGCACTTGTGTTAGTGTTGAAAAACCACTTTTTGCACTTGTGATAGTGTTGAAAAACCACTTTTCGCACTTGTGTTAGTGTTGAAAAACCACTTTTCGCACTTGTGTTGGTGCAGGAAACCACTTTTGCACTTGTATTAGTGTGGAAAAACCACTTTTCGCACTTGTGTTAGTGTTGAAAAACCACTTTTCGCACTTGTGTTAGTGTTGAAAACCACTTTTCGCACTTGTGTTGGTGCAGGAAACCACTTTTGCACTTGTATTAGTGTGGAAAAAACACTGTTTGCACTTGTGATAGTGTTGAAAAACCACTTTTTGCACTTGTGTTGGTGCTGAAAAACCACTTTTCGCACTTGTGTTCGTGCAGGAAACCACTTTTTCACACTTGTATTAGTGTGGAAAAACCACTTTTCGCACTTGTGTTAGTGTTGAAAAACCACTTTTCGCACTTGTGTTAGTGTTGAAAAACCACTTTTCGCACTTGTGTTGGTGCAGGAAACCACTTTTGCACTTGTATTAGTGTGGAAAACCACTTTTCGCACTTGTGTTAGTGTTGAAAAACCACTTTTTGCACTTGTGTTAGTGTTGAAAAACCACTTTTCGCACTTGTGTTGGTGCAGGAAACCACTTTTGCACTTGTATTGGTGTGGAAAAAACACTTTTTGCACTTGAGATAGTGTTGGAAAACCACTTTTCGCACTTGTGTTGGTGTTGAAAAACCACTTTTCGCACTTGTGTTGGTGCAGGAAACCACTTTTGCACTTGTATTAGTGTGGAAAAACCACTTTTCGCACTTGTGTTAGTGTTGAAAAACCACTTTTCGCACTTGTGTTAGTGTTGAAAAACCACTTTTCGCACTTGTGTTGGTGCAGCCAACCACTTTTGCACTTGCATTAGTGTGGAAAAAACACTTTTCTCGCTTGTGTTATTGTTGAAAAACCACTTTTCGCACTTGTGTTAGTGTTGAAAAACCACTTTTCGCACTTGTGTTAGTGTTGAAAAACCACTTTTCGCACTTGTGTTGGTGCAGGAAACCACTTTTGCACTTGTATTAGTGTGGAAAAATCACTTTTCGCACTTGTGTTAGTGTTGAAAAACCACTTTTCGCACTTGTGTTAGTGTTGAAAAACCACTTTTCGCACTTGTGTTGGTGCAGGAAACCACTTTTACACTTGTATTAGTGTGGAAAAAACAGTTTTTGCACTTGTGATAGTGTTGAAAAACCACTTTTCGCACTTGTGTTATTGATGAAAAACCACTTTTCGTACTTGTGTTGGTGCAGGAAACCACTTTTGCACTTGTATTAGTGTGGAAAAACCACTTTTCGCACTTGTGTTAGTGTTGAAAAACCACTTTTGGCACTTGTGTTAGTGTTGAAAAACCACTTTTCGCACTTGTGTTAGTGTTGAAAAACCACTTTTCGCACTTGTGTTGGTGCAGGAAACCACTTTTGCACTTGTATTAGTGTGGAAAAAACACTTTTTGCACTTGTGATAGTGTTGAAAAACCACTTTTCACACTTGTGTTAGTGTTGAAAAACCACTTTTCGCACTTGTGTTGGTGCAGGAAACCACTTTTGCACTTATATTAGTGTGGAAAAACCACTTTTCGCACTTGTGTTAGTGTTGAAAAACCACTTTTTGCACTTGTGATAGTGTTGAAAAACCACTTTTCGCACTTGTGTTGGTGCAGAAAACCACTTTTGCACTTGTATTAGTGTGGAAAAAACACTTTTTGCACTTGAGATAGTGTTGAAAAACCACTTTTCGCACTTGTGTTGTGTTGAAAAACCACTTTTCGCACTTGTGTTGGTGCAGGAAACCACTTTTGCACTTGTATTAGTGTGGAAAAACCACTTTTCGCACTTGTGTTAGTGTTGAAAAACCACTTTTCGCACTTGTGTTAGTGTTGAAAAACCACTTTTCGCACTTGTGTTGGTGCAGGAAACCACTTTTTGCACTTGTATTAGTGTGGAAAAAACACTTTTCGCACTTGTGTTAGTGCAGAAAAACCACTTTTCGCACTTGTGTTAGTGTTTAAAAACCACTTTTCGCACTTGTGTTAGTGTTGAAAAACCACTTTTCGCACTTGTGTTGGTGCAGGAAACCACTTTTGCACTTGTATTAGTGTGGAAAAAACACTTTTTGCACTTGTGATAGTGTTGAAAAACCACTTTCCGCACTTGTGTTAGTGTTGAAAAACCGCTTTTCGTACTTGTGTTGGTGTTGAAAAACCACTTTTCGCACTTGTGTTGGTGCAGGAAACCACTTTTGCACTTGTATTAGTGTGGAAAAACCACTTTTTGCACTTGAGATAGTGTTGGAAAACCACTTTTCGCACTTGTGTTGGTGTTGAAAAACCACTTTTCGCACTTGTGTTGGTGCAGGAAACCACTTTTGCACTTGTATTAGTGTGGAAAAACCACTTTTCGCACTTGTGTTAGTGTTGAAAAACCACTTTTCGCACTTGTGTTAGTGTTGAAAAACCACTTTTCGCACTTGTGTTGGTGCAGCCAACCACTTTTGCACTTGCATTAGTGTGGAAAAAACACTTTTCTCGCTTGTGTTAGTGTTGAAAAACCACTTTTCGCACTTGTGTTAGTGTTGAAAAACCACTTTTCGCACTTGTGTTAGTGTTGAAAAACCACTTTTCGCACTTGTGTTGGTGCAGGAAACCACTTTTGCACTTGTATTAGTGTGGAAAAATCACTTTTCGCACTTGTGTTAGTGTTGAAAAACCACTTTTCGCACTTGTGTTAGTGTTGAAAAAACACTTTTCGCACTTGTGTTGGTGCAGGAAACCACTTTTACACTTGTATTAGTGTGGAAAAAACAGTTTTTGCACTTGTGATAGTGTTGAAAAACCACTTTTCGCACTTGTGTTATTGATGAAAAACCACTTTTCGTACTTGTGTTGGTGCAGGAAACCACTTTTGCACTTGTATTAGTGTGGAAAAACCACTTTTCGCACTTGTGTTAGTGTTGAAAAACCACTTTTGGCACTTGTGTTAGTGTTGAAAAACCACTTTTCGCACTTGTGTTAGTGTTGAAAAACCACTTTTCGCACTTGTGTTGGTGCAGGAAACCACTTTTGCACTTGTATTAGTGTGGAAAAAACACTTTTTGCACTTGTGATAGTGTTGAAAAACCACTTTTCACACTTGTGTTAGTGTTGAAAAACCACTTTTTGCACTTGTGTTGGTGCAGGAAACCACTTTTGCACTTATATTAGTGTGGAAAAACCACTTTTCGCACTTGTGTTAGTGTTGAAAAACCACTTTTTGCACTTGTGATAGTGTTGAAAAACCACTTTTCGCACTTGTGTTGGTGCAGAAAACCACTTTTGCACTTGTATTAGTGTGGAAAAAACACTTTTTGCACTTGAGATAGTGTTGAAAAACCACTTTTCGCACTTGTGTTGGTGTTGAAAAACCACTTTTCGCACTTGTGTTGGTGCAGGAAACCACTTTTGCACTTGTATTAGTGTGGAAAAACCACTTTTCGCACTTGTGTTAGTGTTGAAAAACCACTTTTCGCACTTGTGTTAGTGTTGAAAAACCACTTTTCGCACTTGTGTTGGTGCAGGAAACCACTTTTGCACTTGTATTAGTGTGGAAAAAACACTTTTCGCACTTGTGTTAGTGCAGAAAAACCACTTTTCGCACTTGTGTTAGTGTTTAAAAACCACTTTTCGCACTTGTGTTAGTGTTGAAAAACCACTTTTCGCACTTGTGTTGGTGCAGGAAACCACTTTTGCACTTGTATTAGTGTGGAAAAAACACTTTTTGCACTTGTGATAGTGTTGAAAAACCACTTTCCGCACTTGTGTTAGTGTTGAAAAACCGCTTTTCGTACTTGTGTTGGTGCAGGAAACCACTTTTGCACTTGTATTAGTGTGGAAAAACCACTTTTCGCACTTGTGTTAGTGTTGAAAAACCACTTTTCGCACTTGTGTTAGTGTTGAAAACCACTTTTCGCACTTGTATTAGTGTGGAAAAAACACTTTTGGCACTTGTGATAGTGTTGAAAAACCACTTTTCGCACTTGTGTTGGTGCAGGAAACCACTTTTGCACTTGTATTAGTGTGGAAAAACCACTTTTCGCACTTGTGTTCGTGTTGAAAAACCACTTTTCGCACTTGTGTTGGTGCAGGAAACCACTTTTGCACTTGTATTAGTGTGGAAAAAACACTTTTTGCACTTGTGATAGTGTTGAAAAACCACTTTTTGCACTTGTGTTGGTGCAGGAAACCACTTTTGCACTTGTATTAGTGTGGAAAAAACACTTTTTGCACCTGTGATAGTGTTGAAAAATCACTTTTTGCACTTGTGTTAGTGTTGAAAAACCACTTTTCGCACTTGTGTTGGTGCACGAAACCACTTTTGCACTTGTATTAGTGTGGAAAAAACACTTTTTGCACTTGTGATAGTGTTGAAAAACCACTTTTCGCACTTGTGTTAGTGTTGAAAAACCACTTTTCGCACTTGTGTTAGTGTTGAAAAACCACTTTTCGCACTTGTGTTAGTGTTGAAAAACCACTTTTCGCACTTGTGTTGGTGCAGGAAACCACTTTTGCACTTGTATTAGTGTGGAAAAACCACTTTTCGCACTTGTGTTAGTGTTGAAAAACCACTTTTTGCACTTGTGATAGTGTTGAAAAACCACTTTTCGCACTTGTGTTAGTGTTGAAAAACCACTTTTCGCACTTGTGTTGGTGCAGGAAACCACTTTTGCACTTGTATTAGTGTGGAAAAACCACTTTTCGCACTTGTGTTAGTGTTGAAAAACCACTTTTCGCACTTGTGTTAGTGTTGAAAACCACTTTTCGCACTTGTGTTGGTGCAGGAAACCACTTTTGCACTTGTATTAGTGTGGAAAAAACACTTTTTGCACTTGAGATAGTGTTGAAAAACCACTTTTCGCACTTGTGTTGGTGTTGAAAAACCACTTTTCGCACTTGTGTTGGTGCGGGAAACCACTTTTGCACTTGTATTAGTGTGGAAAAACCACTTTTCGCACTTGTGTTAGTGTTGAAAAACCACTTTTCGCACTTGTGTTAGTGTTGAAAAACCACTTTTCGCACTTGTGTTGGTGCAGGCAACCACTTTTGCACTTGCATTAGTGTGGAAAAAACACTTTTCTCGCTTGTGTTAGTGTTGAAAAACCACTTTTCGCACTTGTGTTAGTGTTGAAAAACCACTTTTCGCACTTGTGTTAGTGTTGAAAAACCACTTTTCGCACTTGTGTTGGTGTTGAAAAACCACTTTTCGCACTTGTGTTGGTGCAGGAAACCACTTTTGCACTTGTATTAGTGTGGAAAAACCACTTTTCGCACTTGTGTTAGTGTTGAAAAACCACTTTTTGCACTTGTGTTAGTGTTGAAAAACCACTTTTCGCACTTGTGTTGGTGCAGGAAACCACTTTTGCACTTGTATTAGTGTGGAAAAATCACTTTTCGCACTTGTGTTAGTGTTGAAAAACCACTTTTCGCACTTGTGTTAGTGTTGAAAACCACTTTTCGCACTTGTATTAATGTGGAAAAAACACTTTTGGCACTTGTGATAGTGTTGAAAAACCACTTTTCGCACTTGTGTTGGTGCAGGAAACCACTTTTGCACTTGTATTAGTGTGGAAAAAACACTTTTTGCACTTGTGATAGTGTTGAAAAACCACTTTTCGCACTTGTGTTAGTGATGAAAAACCACTTTTCGTACTTGTGTTGGTGCAGGAAACCACTTTTGCACTTGTATTAGTGTGGAAAAACCACTTTTCGCACTTGTGTTAGTGTTGAAAAACCACTTTTGCACTTGTATTAGTGTGGAAAAACCACTTTTCGCACTTGTGTTAGTGTTGAAAAACCACTTTTGGCACTTGTGTTAGTGTTGAAAAACCACTTTTCGCACTTGTGTTAGTGTTGAAAAACCACTTTTCGCACTTGTGTTGGTGCAGGAAACCACTTTTGCACTTGTATTAGTGTGGAAAAAACACTTTTTGCACTTGTGATAGTGTTGAAAAACCACTTTTCACACTTGTGTTAGTGTTGAAAAACCACTTTTCGCACTTGTGTTAGTGTTGAAAAACCACTTTTTGCACTTGTGATAGTGTTGAAAAACCACTTTTCGCACTTGTGTTAGTGTTGAAAAACCACTTTTCGCACTTGTGTTGGTGCAGGAAACCACTTTTGCACTTGTATTAGTGTGGAAAAACCACTTTTCGCACTTGTGTTAGTGTTGAAAAACCACTTTTCGCACTTGTGTTAGTGTTGAAAACCACTTTTCGCACTTGTGTTGGTGCAGGAAACCACTTTTGCACTTGTATTAGTGTGGAAAAAACACTTTTTGCACTTGAGATAGTGTTGAAAAACCACTTTTCGCACTTGTGTTGGTGTTGAAAAACCACTTTTCGCACTTGTGTTGGTGCGGGAAACCACTTTTGCACTTGTATTAGTGTGGAAAAACCACTTTTCGCACTTGTGTTAGTGTTGAAAAACCACTTTTCGCACTTGTGTTAGTGTTGAAAAACCACTTTTCGCACTTGTGTTGGTGCAGGCAACCACTTTTGCACTTGCATTAGTGTGGAAAAAACACTTTTCTCGCTTGTGTTAGTGTTGAAAAACCACTTTTCGCACTTGTGTTAGTGTTGAAAAACCACTTTTCGCACTTGTGTTAGTGTTGAAAAACCACTTTTCGCACTTGTGTTGGTGTTGAAAAACCACTTTTCGCACTTGTGTTGGTGCAGGAAACCACTTTTGCACTTGTATTAGTGTGGAAAAACCACTTTTCGCACTTGTGTTAGTGTTGAAAAACCACTTTTTGCACTTGTGTTAGTGTTGAAAAACCACTTTTCGCACTTGTGTTGGTGCAGGAAACCACTTTTGCACTTGTATTAGTGTGGAAAAAACACTTTTTGCACTTGTGATAGTGTTGAAAAACCACTTTCCGCACTTGTGTTAGTGTTGAAAAACCGCTTTTCGTACTTGTGTTGGTGCAGGAAACCACTTTTGCACTTGTATTAGTGTGGAAAAACCACTTTTCGCACTTGTGTTAGTGTTGAAAAACCACTTTTCGCACTTGTGTTAGTGTTGAAAAACCACTTTTCGCACTTGTGTTGGTGCAGGAAACCACTTTTGCACTTGTATTAGTGTGGAAAAACCACTTTTCGCATTTGTGTTAGTGTTGAAAAACCACTTTTTGCACTTGTGATAGTGTTGAAAAACCACTTTTCGCACTTGTGTTAGTGTTGAAAAACCACTTTTCGCACTTGTGTTGGTGCAGGAAACCACTTTTGCACTTGTATTAGTGTGGAAAAACCACTTTTCGCACTTGTGTTAGTGTTGAAAAACCACTTTTCGCACTTGTGTTAGTGTTGAAAACCACTTTTCGCACTTGTGTTGGTGCAGGAAACCACTTTTGCACTTGTATTAGTGTGGAAAAAACACTTTTTGCACTTGAGATAGTGTTGAAAAACCACTTTTCGCACTTGTGTTGGTGTTGAAAAACCACTTTTCGCACTTGTGTTGGTGCGGGAAACCACTTTTGCACTTGTATTAGTGTGGAAAAACCACTTTTCGCACTTGTGTTAGTGTTGAAAAACCACTTTTCGCACTTGTGTTAGTGTTGAAAAACCACTTTTCGCACTTGTGTTGGTGCAGGCAACCACTTTTGCACTTGCATTAGTGTGGAAAAAACACTTTTCTCGCTTGTGTTAGTGTTGAAAAACCACTTTTCGCACTTGTGTTAGTGTTGAAAAACCACTTTTCGCACTTGTGTTAGTGTTGAAAAACCACTTTTCACACTTGTGTTGGTGTTGAAAAACCACTTTTCGCACTTGTGTTGGTGCAGGAAACCACTTTTGCACTTGTATTAGTGTGGAAAAACCACTTTTCGCACTTGTGTTAGTGTTGAAAAACCACTTTTTGCACTTGTGTTAGTGTTGAAAAACCACTTTTCGCACTTGTGTTGGTGCAGGAAACCACTTTTGCACTTGTATTAGTGTGGAAAAAACACTTTTTGCACTTGTGATAGTGTTGAAAAACCACTTTCCGCACTTGTGTTAGTGTTGAAAAACCGCTTTTCGTACTTGTGTTGGTGCAGGAAACCACTTTTGCACTTGTATTAGTGTGGAAAAACCACTTTTCGCACTTGTGTTAGTGTTGAAATACCACTTTTCGCACTTGTGTTAGTGTTGAAAACCACTTTTCGCACTTGTATTAATGTGGAAAAAACACTTTTGGCACTTGTGATAGTGTTGAAAAACCACTTTTCGCACTTGTGTTGGTGCAGGAAACCACTTTTGCACTTGTATTAGTGTGGAAAAAACACTTTTTGCACTTGTGATAGTGTTGAAAAACCACTTTTCGCACTTGTGTTAGTGATGAAAAACCACTTTTCGTACTTGTGTTGGTGCAGGAAACCACTTTTGCACTTGTATTAGTGTGGAAAAACCACTTTTCGCACTTGTGTTAGTGTTGAAAAACCACTTTTGCACTTGTATTAGTGTGGAAAAACCACTTTTCGCACTTGTGTTAGTGTTGAAAAACCACTTTTGGCACTTGTGTTAGTGTTGAAAAACCACTTTTCGCACTTGTGTTAGTGTTGAAAAACCACTTTTCGCACTTGTGTTGGTGCAGGAAACCACTTTTGCACTTGTATTAGTGTGGAAAAAACACTTTTTGCACTTGTGATAGTGTTGAAAAACCACTTTTCACACTTGTGTTAGTGTTGAAAAACCACTTTTCGCACTTGTGTTAGTGTTGAAAAACCACTTTTTGCACTTGTGATAGTGTTGAAAAACCACTTTTCGCACTTGTGTTAGTGTTGAAAAACCACTTTTCGCACTTGTGTTGGTGCAGGAAACCACTTTTGCACTTGTATTAGTGTGGAAAAACCACTTTTCGCACTTGTGTTAGTGTTGAAAAACCACTTTTCGCACTTGTGTTAGTGTTGAAAACCACTTTTCGCACTTGTGTTGGTGCAGGAAACCACTTTTGCACTTGTATTAGTGTGGAAAAAACACTTTTTGCACTTGAGATAGTGTTGAAAAACCACTTTTCGCACTTGTGTTGGTGTTGAAAAACCACTTTTCGCACTTGTGTTGGTGCGGGAAACCACTTTTGCACTTGTATTAGTGTGGAAAAACCACTTTTCGCACTTGTGTTAGTGTTGAAAAACCACTTTTCGCACTTGTGTTAGTGTTGAAAAACCACTTTTCGCACTTGTGTTGGTGCAGGCAACCACTTTTGCACTTGCATTAGTGTGGAAAAAACACTTTTCTCGCTTGTGTTAGTGTTGAAAAACCACTTTTCGCACTTGTGTTAGTGTTGAAAAACCACTTTTCGCACTTGTGTTAGTGTTGAAAAACCACTTTTCGCACTTGTGTTGGTGTTGAAAAACCACTTTTCGCACTTGTGTTGGTGCAGGAAACCACTTTTGCACTTGTATTAGTGTGGAAAAACCACTTTTCGCACTTGTGTTAGTGTTGAAAAACCACTTTTTGCACTTGTGTTAGTGTTGAAAAACCACTTTTCGCACTTGTGTTGGTGCAGGAAACCACTTTTGCACTTGTATTAGTGTGGAAAAAACACTTTTTGCACTTGTGATAGTGTTGAAAAACCACTTTCCGCACTTGTGTTAGTGTTGAAAAACCGCTTTTCGTACTTGTGTTGGTGCAGGAAACCACTTTTGCACTTGTATTAGTGTGGAAAAACCACTTTTCGCACTTGTGTTAGTGTTGAAAAACCACTTTTCGCACTTGTGTTAGTGTTGAAAACCACTTTTCGCACTTGTATTAGTGTGGAAAAAACACTTTTGGCACTTGTGATAGTGTTGAAAAACCACTTTTCGCACTTGTGTTGGTGCAGGAAACCACTTTTGCACTTGTATTAGTGTGGAAAAACCACTTTTCGCACTCGTGTTCGTGTTGAAAAACCACTTTTCGCACTTGTGTTGGTGCAGGAAACCACTTTTGCACTTGTATTAGTGTGGAAAAAACACTTTTTGCACTTGTGATAGTGTTGAAAAACCACTTTTTGCACTTGTGTTGGTGCAGGAAACCACTTTTGCACTTGTATTAGTGTGGAAAAAACACTTTTTGCACCTGTGATAGTGTTGAAAAATCACTTTTCGCACTTGTGTTAGTGTTGAAAAACCACTTTTCGCACTTGTGTTGGTGCACGAAACCACTTTTGCACTTGTATTAGTGTGGAAAAAACACTTTTTGCACTTGTGATAGTGTTGAAAAACCACTTTTCGCACTTGTGTTAGTGTTGAAAAACCACTTTTCGCACTTGTGTTACTGTTGAAAAACCACTTTTCGCACTTGTGTTAGTGTTGAAAAACCACTTTTCGCACTTGTGTTGGTGCAGGAAACCACTTTTGCACTTGTATTAGTGTGGAAAAACCACTTTTCGCACTTGTGTTAGTGTTGAAAAACCACTTTTTGCAATTGTGATAGTGTTGAAAAACCACTTTTCGCACTTGTGTTAGTGTTGAAAAACCACTTTTCGCACTTGTGTTCGTGCAGGAAACCACTTTTTCACACTTGTATTAGTGTGGAAAAACCACTTTTCGCACTTGTGTTAGTGTTGAAAAACCACTTTTCGCACTTGTGTTAGTGTTGAAAAACCACTTTTCGCACTTGTGTTGGTGCAGGAAACCACTTTTGCACTTGTATTAGTGTGGAAAACCACTTTTCGCACTTGTGTAAGTGTTGAAAAACCACTTTTTGCACTTGTGTTAGTGTTGAAAAACCACTTTTCGCACTTGTGTTGGTGCAGGCAACCACTTTTGCACTTGCATTAGTGTGGAAAAAACACTTTTCTCGCTTGTGTTAGTGTTGAAAAACCACTTTTCGCACTTGTGTTAGTGTTGAAAAACCACTTTTCGCACTTGTGTTAGTGTTGAAAAACCACTTTTCGCACTTGTGTTGGTGTTGAAAAACCACTTTTCGCACTTGTGTTGGTGCAGGAAACCACTTTTGCACATGTATTAGTGTGGAAAAACCACTTTTCGCACTTGTGTTAGTGTTGAAAAACCACTTTTTGCACTTGTGTTAGTGTTGAAAAACCACTTTTCGCACTTGTGTTGGTGCAGGAAACCACTTTTGCACTTGTATTAGTGTGGAAAAAACACTTTTTGCACTTGTGATAGTGTTGAAAAACCACTTTCCGCACTTGTGTTAGTGTTGAAAAACCGCTTTTCGTACTTGTGTTGGTGCAGGAAACCACTTTTGCACTTGTATTAGTGTGGAAAAACCACTTTTCGCACTTGTGTTAGTGTTGAAAAACCACTTTTCGCACTTGTGTTAGTGTTGAAAACCACTTTTCGTACTTGTATTAGTGTGGAAAAAACACTTTTGGCACTTGTGATAGTGTTGAAAAACCACTTTTCGCACTTGTGTTGGTGCAGGAAACCACTTTTGCACTTGTATTAGTGTGGAAAAACCACTTTTCGCACTTGTGTTCGTGTTGAAAAACCACTTTTCGCACTTGTGTTGGTGCAGGAAAGCACTTTTGCACTTGTATTAGTGTGGAAAAAACACTTTTTGCACTTGTGATAGTGTTGAAAAACCACTTTTTGCACTTGTGTTGGTGCAGGAAACCACTTTTGCACTTGTATTAGTGTGGAAAAAACACTTTTTGCACCTGTGATAGTGTTGAAAAATCACTTTTCGCACTTGTGTTAGTGTTGAAAAACCACTTTTCGCACTTGTGTTGGTGCACGAAACCACTTTTGCACTTGTATTAGTGTGGAAAAAACACTTTTTGCACTTGTGATAGTGTTGAAAAACCACTTTTCGCACTTGTGTTAGTGTTGAAAAACCACTTTTCGCACTTGTGTTAGTGTTGAAAAACCACTTTTCGCACTTGTGTTAGTGTTGAAAAACCACTTTTCGCACTTGTGTTGGTGCAGGAAACCACTTTTGCACTTGTATTAGTGTGGAAAAACCACTTTTCGCACTTGTGTTAGTGTTGAAAAACCACTTTTTGCAATTGTGATAGTGTTGAAAAACCACTTTTCGCACTTGTGTTAGTGTTGAAAAACCACTTTTCGCACTTGTGTTCGTGCAGGAAACCACTTTTTCACACTTGTATTAGTGTGGAAAAACCACTTTTCGCACTTGTGTTAGTGTTGAAAAACCACTTTTCGCACTTGTGTTAGTGTTGAAAAACCACTTTTCGCACTTGTGTTGGTGCAGGAAACCACTTTTGCACTTGTATTAGTGTGGAAAACCACTTTTCGCACTTGTGTAAGTGTTGAAAAACCACTTTTTGCACTTGTGTTAGTGTTGAAAAACCACTTTTCGCACTTGTGTTGGTGCAGGAAACCACTTTTGCACTTGTATTAGTGTGGAAAAAACACTTTTTGCACTTGAGATAGTGTTGGAAAACCACTTTTCACACTTGTGTTGGTGTTGAAAAACCACTTTTCGCACTTGTGTTGGTGCAGGAAACCACTTTTGCACTTGTATTAGTGTGGAAAAACCACTTTTCGCACTTGTGTTAGTGTTGAAAAACCACTTTTCGCACTTGTGTTAGTGTTGAAAAACCACTTTTCGCACTTGTGTTGGTGCAGGCAACCACTTTTGCACTTGCATTAGTGTGGAAAAAACACTTTTCTCGCTTGTGTTAGTGTTGAAAAACCACTTTTCGCACTTGTGTTAGTGTTGAAAAACCACTTTTCGCACTTGTGTTAGTGTTGAAAAACCACTTTTCGCACTTGTGTTGGTGCAGGAAACCACTTTTGCACTTGTATTAGTGTGGAAAAATCACTTTTCGCACTTGTGTTAGTGTTGAAAAACCACTTTTCGCACTTGTGTTAGTGTTGAAAAACCACTTTTCGCACTTGTGTTGGTGCAGGAAACCACTTTTACACTTGTATTAGTGTGGAAAAAACACTTTTTGCACTTGTGATAGTGTTGAAAAACCACTTTTCGCACTTGTGTTAGTGATGAAAAACCACTTTTCGTACTTGTGTTGGTGCAGGAAACCACTTTTGCACTTGTATTAGTGTGGAAAAACCACTTTTCGCACCTGTGTTAGTGTTGAAAAACCACTTTTGGCACTTGTGTTAGTGTTGAAAAACCACTTTTCGCACTTGTGTTAGTGTTGACAAACCACTTTTCGCACTTGTGTTGGTGCAGGAAACCACTTTTGCACTTGTATTAGTGTGGAAAAACCACTTTTGCACTTGTATTAGTGTGGAAAAAACACTTTTTGCACTTGTGATAGTGTTGAAAAACCACTTTTCACACTTGTGTTAGTGATGAAAAACCACTTTACGTACTTGTGTTGGTGCAGGAAACCACTTTTGCACTTGTATTAGTGTGGAAAAACCACTTTTCGCACTTGTGTTAGTGTTGAAAAACCACTTTTGGCACTTGTGTTAGTGTTGAAAAACCACTTTTCGCACTTGTGTTAGTGTTGAAAAACCACTTTTCGCACTTGTGTTGGTGCAGGAAACCACTTTTGCACTTGTATTAGTGTGGAAAAAACACTTTTTGCACTTGTGATAGTGTTGAAAAACCACTTTTCGCACTTGTGTTAGTGATGAAAAACCACTTTTCGTACTTGTGTTGGTGCAGGAAACCACTTGTGCACTTGTATTAGTGTGGAAAAATCACTTTTCGCACTTGTGTTAGTGTTGAAAAACCACTTTTTGCACTTGTGATAGTGTTGAAAACCACTTTTCGCACTTGTATTAGTGTGAAAAAACACTTTTGGCACTTGTGATAGTGTTGAAAAACCACTTTTCGCACTTGTGTTGGTGCAGGAAACCACTTTTGCACTTGTATTAGTGTGGAAAAACCACTTTTCGCACTTGTGTTCGTGTTGAAAAACCACTTTTCGCACTTGTGTTGGTGCAGGAAACCACTTTTGCACTTGTATTAGTGTGGAAAAAACACTTTTTGCACTTGTGATAGTGTTGAAAAACCACTTTTCACACTTGTGTTAGTGTTGAAAAAACACTTTTCGCACTTGTGTTGATGCAGGAAACCACTTTTGCACTTGTATTAGTGTGGAAAAACCACTTTTCGCACTTGTGTTCGTGTTGAAAAACCACTTTTCGCACTTGTGTTGGTGCAGGAAACCACTTTTGCACTTGTATTAGTGTGGAAAAATCACTTTTCGCACTTGTGTTAGTGTTGAAAAACCACTTTTCGCACTTGTGTTAGTGTTGAAAAACCACTTTTCGCACTTGTGTTGGTGCAGGAAACCACTTTTACACTTGTATTAGTGTGGAAAAAACACTTTTTGCATTTGTGATAGTGTTGAAAAACCACTTTTCGCACTTGTGTTAGTGATGAAAAACCACTTTTCGTACTTGTGTTGGTGCAGGAAACCACTTTTGCACTTGTATTAGTGTGGAAAAACCACTTTTCGCACTTGTGTTAGTGTTGAAAAACCACTTTTGCACTTGTATTAGTGTGGAAAAACCACTTTTCGCACTTGTGTTAGTGTTGAAAAACCACTTTTGGCACTTGTGTTAGTGTTGAAAAACCACTTTTCGCACTTGTGTTAGTGTTGAAAAACCACTTTTCGCACTTGTGTTGGTGCAGGAAACCACTTTTGCACTTGTATTAGTGTGGAAAAAACACTTTTTGCACTTGTGATAGTGTTGAAAAACCACTTTTCACACTTGTGTTAGTGTTGAAAAACCACTTTTCGCACTTGTGTTGGTGCAGGAAACCACTTTTGCACTTGTATTAGTGTGGAAAAACCACTTTTCGCACTTGTGTTAGTGTTGAAAAACCACTTTTCGCACTTGTGTTAGTGTTGAAAAACCACTTTTCGCACTTGTGTTGGTGCAGGAAACCACTTTTACACTTGTATTAGTGTGGAAAAAACACTTTTTGCACTTGTGATAGTGTTGAAAAACCACTTTTCGCACTTGTGTTAGTGATGAAAAACCACTTTTCGTACTTGTGTTGGTGCAGGAAACCACTTTTGCACTTGTATTAGTGTGGAAAAACCACTTTTCGCACTTGTGTTAGTGTTGAAAAACCACTTTTGCACTTGTATTAGTGTGGAAAAACCACTTTTCGCACTTGTGTTAGTGTTGAAAAACCACTTTTGGCACTTGTGTTAGTGTTGAAAAACCACTTTTCGCACTTGTGTTGGTGTTGAAAAACCACTTTTCGCACTTGTGTTGGTGCGGGAAACCACTTTTGCACTTGTATTAGTGTGGAAAAACCACTTTTCGCACTTGTGTTAGTGTTGAAAAACCACTTTTCGCACTTGTGTTAGTGTTGAAAACCACTTTTCGCACTTGTGTTGGTGCAGGAAACCACTTTTGCACTTGTATTAGTGTGGAAAAAACACTTTTTGCACTTGTGATAGTGTTGAAAAACCACTTTTTGCACTTGTGTTGTGCAGGAAACCACTTTTGCACTTGTATTAGTGTGGAAAAAACACTTTTTGTACCTGTGATAGTGTTGAAAAACCACTTTTCGCACTTGTGTTGGTGCACGAAACCACTTTTGCACTTGTATTAGTGTGGAAAAACCACTTTTCGCACTTGTGTTAGTGTTGAAAAACCACTTTTCGCACTTGTGTTAGTGTTGAAAAACCACTTTTCGCACTTGTGTTAGTGTTGAAAAACCACTTTTCGCACTGTGTTGGTGCAGGAAACCACTTTTGCACTTGTATTAGTGTGGAAAAACCACTTTTCGCACTTGTGTTAGTGTTGAAAAACCACTTTTTGCAATTGTGATAGTGTTGAAAAACCACTTTTCGCACTTGTGTTAGTGTTGAAAAACCACTTTTCGCACTTGTGTTCGTGCAGGAAACCACTTTTTCACACTTGTATTAGTGTGGAAAAACCACTTTTTGCACTTGTGTTAGTGTTGAAAAACCACTTTTCGCACTTGTGTTAGTGTTGAAAAACCACTTTTCGCACTTGTGTTGGTGCAGGAAACCACTTTTGCACTTGTATTAGTGTGGAAAACCACTTTTCGCACTTGTGTAAGTGTTGAAAAACCACTTTTTGCACTTGTGTTAGTGTTGAAAAACCACTTTTCGCACTTGTGTTGGTGCAGGAAACCACTTTTGCACTTGTATTAGTGTGGAAAAAACACTTTTTGCACTTGAGATAGTGTTGGAAAACCACTTTTCACACTTGTGTTGGTGTTGAAAAACCACTTTTCGCACTTGTGTTGGTGCAGGAAACCACTTTTGCACTTGCATTAGTGTGGAAAAACCACTTTTTGCACTTGTGTTAGTGTTGAAAAACCACTTTTCGCACTTGTGTTAGTGTTGAAAAACCACTTTTCGCACTTGTGTTGGTGCAGGAAACCACTTTTGCACTTGTATTAGTGTGGAAAAAATACTTTTCGCAGTTGTGTTAGTGTTGAAAAACCACTTTTCGCACTTGTGTTAGTGTTGAAAAACCACTTTTCGCACTTGTGTTGGTGCAGGAAACCACTTTTGCACTTGTATTAGCGTGGAAAAACCACTTTTTGCACTTGTGTTAGTGTTGAAAAACCACTTTTCGCACTTGTGTTGGTGCAGGAAACCACTTTTGCACTTGTATTAGTGTGGAAAAACCACTTTTCGCACTTGTGTTAGTGATGAAAAACCACTTTTCGTACTTGTGATGGTGCAGGAAACCACTTTTGCACTTGTATTAGTGTGGAAAAACCACTTTTCGCACTTGTGTTAGTGTTGAAAAACCACTTTTGCACTTGTATTAGTGTGGAAAAACCACTTTTCGCACTTGTGTTAGTGTTGAAAAACCACTTTTGGCACTTGTGTTAGTGTTGAAAAACCACTTTTCGCACTTGTGTTAGTGTTGAAAAACCACTTTTCGCACTTGTGTTGGTGCAGGAAACCACTTTTGCACTTGTATTAGTGTGGAAAAAACACTTTTTGCACTTGTGATAGTGTTGAAAAACCACTTTTCACACTTGTGTTAGTGTTGAAAAACCACTTTTCGCACTTGTGTTGGTGCAGGAAACCACTTTTGCACTTGTATTAGTGTGGAAAAACCACTTTTCGCACTTGTGTTAGTGTTGAAAAACCACTTTTTGCACTTGTGTTAGTGTTGAAAAACCACTTTTCGCACTTGTGTTGGTGCAGAAAACCACTTTTGCACTTGTATTAGTGTGGAAAAAACACTTTTTGCACTTGAGATAGTGTTGAAAAACCACTTTTCGCACTTGTGTTGGTGTTGAAAAACCACTTTTCGCACTTGTGTTGGTGCAGGAAACCACTTTTGCACTTGTATTAGTGTGGAAAAACCACTTTTCACACTTGTGTTAGTGTTGAAAAACCGCTTTTCGTACTTGTGTTGGTGCAGGAAACCACTTTTGCACTTGTATTAGTGTGGAAAAAACACTTTTTGCACTTGTGATAGTGTTGAAAAACCACTTTCCGCACTTGTGTTAGTGTTGAAAAACCGCTTTTCGTACTTGTGTTGGTGCAGGAAACCACTTTTGCACTTGTATTAGTGTGGAAAAACCACTTTTCGCACTTGTGTTAGTGTTGAAAAACCACTTTTCGCACTTGTGTTAGTGTTGAAAACCACTTTTCGCACTTGTATTAGTGTGGAAAAAACACTTTTGGCACTTGTGATAGTGTTGAAAAACCACTTTTCGCACTTGTGTTGGTGCAGGAAACCACTTTTGCACTTGTATTAGTGTGGAAAAACCACTTTTCGCACTTGTGTTCGTGTTGAAAAACCACTTTTCGCACTTGTGTTGGTGCAGGAAACCACTTTTGCACTTGTATTAGTGTGGAAAAAACACTTTTTGCACTTGTGATAGTGTTGAAAAACCACTTTTTGCACTTGTGTTGGTGCAGGAAACCACTTTTGCACTTGTATTAGTGTGGAAAAAACACTTTTTGCACCTGTGATAGTGTTGAAAAATCACTTTTCGCACTTGTGTTAGTGTTGAAAAACCACTTTTCGCACTTGTGTTGGTGCACGAAACCACTTTTGCACTTGTATTAGTGTGGAAAAAACACTTTTTGCAGTTGTGATAGTGTTGAAAAACCACTTTTCGCACTTGTGTTAGTGTTGAAAAACCACTTTTCGCACTTGTGTTAGTGTTGAAAAACCACTTTTCGCACTTGTGTTAGTGTTGAAAAACCACTTTTCGCACTTGTGTTGGTGCAGGAAACCACTTTTGCACTTGTATTAGTGTGGAAAAACCACTTTTCGCACTTGTGTTAGTGTTGAAAAACCACTTTTTGCACTTGTGATAGTGTTGAAAAACCACTTTTCGCACTTGTGTTAGTGTTGAAAAACCACTTTTCGCACTTGTGTTGGTGCAGGAAACCACTTTTGCACTTGTATTAGTGTGGAAAAACCACTTTTCGCACTTGTGTTAGTGTTGAAAAACCACTTTTCGCACTTGTGTTAGTGTTGAAAACCACTTTTCGCACTTGTGTTGGTGCAGGAAACCACTTTTGCACTTGTATTAGTGTGGAAAAAACACTGTTTGCACTTGTGATAGTGTTGAAAAACCACTTTTCGCACTTGTGTTGGTGTTGAAAAACCACTTTTCGCACTTGTGTTCGTGCAGGAAACCACTTTTTCACACTTGTATTAGTGTGGAAAAACCACTTTTCGCACTTGTGTTAGTGTTGAAAAACCACTTTTCGCACTTGTGTTAGTGTTGAAAAACAACTTTTCGCACTTGTGTTGGTGCAGGAAACCACTTTTGCACTTGTATTAGTGTGGAAAACCACTTTTCGCACTTGTGTAAGTGTTGAAAAACCACTTTTTGCACTTGTGTTAGTGTTGAAAAACCACTTTTCGCACTTGTGTTGGTGCAGGAAACCACTTTTGCACTTGTATTAGTGTGGAAAAAACACTTTTTGCACTTGGGATAGTGTTGGAAAACCACTTTTCGCACTTGTGTTGGTGTTGAAAAACCACTTTTCGCACTTGTGTTGGTGCAGGAAACCACTTTTGCACTTGTATTAGTGTGGAAAAACCACTTTTCGCACTTGTGTTAGTGTTGAAAAACCACTTTTCGCACTTGTGTTGGTGCAGGCAACCACTTTTGCACTTGCATTAGTGTGGAAAAAACACTTTTCTCGCTTGTATTAGTGTGGAAAAAACACTTTTTGCACCTGTGATAGAGTTGAAAAACCACTTTTCGCACTTGTGTTAGTGTTGAAAAACCACTTTTCGCACTTGTGTTGGTGCAGGAAACCACTTTTGCACTTGTATTAGTGTGGAAAAATCACTTTTCGCACTTGTGTTAGTGTTGAAAAACCACTTTTCGCACTTGTGTTAGTGTTGAAAAACCACTTTTCGCACTTGTGTTGGTGCAGGAAACCACTTTTACACTTGTATTAGTGTGGAAAAAACACTTTTTGCACTTGTGATAGTGTTGAAAAACCACTTTTCGCACTTGTGTTAGTGATGAAAAACCACTTTTCGTACTTGTGTTGGTGCAGGAAACCACTTTTGCACTTGTATTAGTGTGGAAAAACCACTTTTCGCACTTGTGTTAGTGTTGAAAAACCACTTTTGGCACTTGTGTTAGTGTTGAAAAACCACTTTTCGCACTTGTGTTAGTGTTGAAAAACCACTTTTCGCACTTGTGTTGGTGCAGGAAACCACTTTTGCACTTGTATTAGTGTGGAAAAACCACTTTTGCACTTGTATTAGTGTGGAAAAAACACTTTTTGCACTTGTGATAGTGTTGAAAAACCACTTTTCACACTTGTGTTAGTGATGAAAAACCACTTTTTGTACTTGTGTTGGTGCAGGAAACCACTTTTGCACTTGTATTAGTGTGGAAAAACCACTTTTCGCACTTGTGTTAGTGTTGAAAAACCACTTTTGGCACTTGTGTTAGTGTTGAAAAACCACTTTTCGCACTTGTGTTAGTGTTGAAAAACCACTTTTCGCACTTGTGTTGGTGCACGAAACCACTTTTGCACTTGTATTAGTGTGGAAAAAACACTTTTTGCACTTGTGATAGTGTTGAAAAACCACTTTTCGCACTTGTGTTAGTGATGAAAAACCACTTTTCGTACTTGTGTTGGTGCAGGAAACCACTTTTGCACTTGTATTAGTGTGGAAAAACCACTTTTCGCACTTGTGTTAGTGTTGAAAAACCACTTTTCGCACTTGTGATAGTGTTGAAAACCACTTTTCGCACTTGTATTAGTGTGGAAAAAACACTTTTGGCACTTGTGATAGTGTTGAAAAACCACTTTTCGCACTTGTGTTGGTGCAGGAAACCACTTTTGCACTTATATTAGTGTGGAAAAACCACTTTTCGCACTTGTGTTCGTGTTGAAAAACCACTTTTCGCACTTGTGTTGGTGCAGGAAACCACTTTTGCACTTGTATTAGTGTGGAAAAAACACTTTTTGCACTTGTGATAGTGTTGAAAAACCACTTTTCACACTTGTGTTAGTGTTGAAAAAACACTTTTCGCACTTGTGTTGATGCAGGAAACCACTTTTGCACTTGTATTAGTGTGGAAAAACCACTTTTCGCACTTGTGTTAGTGTTGAAAAACCACTTTTCGCACTTGTGTTGGTGCAGGAAACCACTTTTGCACTTGTATTAGTGTGGAAAAATCACTTTTCGCACTTGTGTTAGTGTTGAAAAACCACTTTTCGCACTTGTGTTAGTGTTGAAAAACCACTTTTCGCACTTGTGTTGGTGCAGGAAACCACTTTTACACTTGTATTAGTGTGGAAAAAACACTTTTTGCACTTGTGATAGTGTTGAAAAACCACTTTTCGCACTTGTGTTAGTGATGAAAAACCACTTTTCGTACTTGTGTTGGTGCAGGAAACCACTTTTGCACTTGTATTAGTGTGGAAAAACCACTTTTCGCACTTGTGTTAGTGTTGAAAAACCACTTTTGCACTTGTATTAGTGTGGAAAAACCACTTTTCGCACTTGTGTTAGTGTTGAAAAACCACTTTTGGCACTTGTGTTAGTGTTGAAAAACCACTTTTCGCACTTGTGTTAGTGTTGAAAAACCACTTTTCGCACTTGTGTTGGTGCAGGAAACCACTTTTGCACTTGTATTAGTGTGGAAAAAACACTTTTTGCACTTGTGATAGTGTTGAAAAACCACTTTTCACACTTGTGTTAGTGTTGAAAAACCACTTTTCGCACTTGTGTTGGTGCAGGAAACCACTTTTGCACTTGTATTAGTGTGGAAAAACCACTTTTCGCACTTGTGTTAGTGTTGAAAAACCACTTTTTGCACTTGTGTTAGTGTTGAAAAACCACTTTTCGCACTTGTGTTGGTGCAGAAAACCACTTTTGCACTTGTATTAGTGTGGAAAAAACACTTTTTGCACTTGAGATAGTGTTGAAAAACCACTTTTCGCACTTGTGTTGGTGTTGAAAAACCACTTTTCGCACTTGTGTTGGTGCAGGAAACCACTTTTGCACTTGTATTAGTGTGGAAAAACCACTTTTCACACTTGTGTTAGTGTTGAAAAACCACTTTTCGCACTTGTGTTAGTGTTGAAAAACCACTTTTCGCACTTGTGTTGGTGCAGGAAACCACTTTTGCACTTGTATTAGTGTGGAAAAAACACTTTTCGCACTTGTGTTAGTGCAGAAAAACCACTTTTCGCACTTGTGTTAGTGTTGAAAAACCACTTTTCGCACTTGTGTTAGTGTTGAAAAACCACTTTTCGCACTTGTGTTGGTGCAGGAAACCACTTTTGCACTTGTATTAGTGTGGAAAAAACACTTTTTGCACTTGTGATAGTGTTGAAAAACCACTTTCCGCACTTGTGTTAGTGTTGAAAAACCGCTTTTCGTACTTGTGTTGGTGCAGGAAACCACTTTTGCACTTGTATTAGTGTGGAAAAACCACTTTTCGCACTTGTGTTAGTGTTGAAAAACCACTTTTCGCACTTGTGTTAGTGTTGAAAACCACTTTTCGCACTTGTATTAGTGTGGAAAAAATACTTTTGGCACTTGTGATAGTGTTGAAAAACCACTTTTCGCACTTGTGTTGGTGCAGGAAACCACTTTTGCACTTGTATTAGTGTGGAAAAACCACTTTTCGCACTTGTGTTCGTGTTGAAAAACCACTTTTCGCACTTGTGTTGGTGCAGGAAACCACTTTTGCACTTGTATTAGTGTGGAAAAAACACTTTTTGCACTTGTGATAGTGTTGAAAAACCACTTTTTGCACTTGTGTTAGTGTTGAAAAACCACTTTTCGCACTTGTGTTAGTGTTGAAAAACCACTTTTTGCACTTGTGATAGTGTTGAAAAACCACTTTTCGCACTTGTGTTAGTGTTGAAAAACCACTTTTCGCACTTGTGTTGGTGCAGGAAACCACTTTTGCACTTGTATTAGTGTGGAAAAACCACTTTTCGCACTTGTGTTAGTGTTGAAAAACCACTTTTCGCACTTGTGTTAGTGTTGAAAACCACTTTTCGCACTTGTGTTGGTGCAGGAAACCACTTTTGCACTTGTATTAGTGTGGAAAAAACACTGTTTGCACTTGTGATAGTGTTGAAAAACCACTTTTTGCACTTGTGTTGGTGCTGAAAAACCACTTTTCGCACTTGTGTTCGTGCAGGAAACCACTTTTTCACACTTGTATTAGTGTGGAAAAACCACTTTTCGCACTTGTGTTAGTGTTGAAAAACCACTTTTCGCACTTGTGTTGGTGCAGGAAACCACTTTTGCACTTGTATTAGTGTGGAAAAAACACTTTTTGCACTTGTGATAGTGTTGAAAAACCACTTTTTGCACTTGTGTTAGTGTTGAAAAACCACTTTTCGCACTTGTGTTAGTGTTGAAAAACCACTTTTTGCACTTGTGATAGTGTTGAAAAACCACTTTTCGCACTTGTGTTAGTGTTGAAAAACCACTTTTCGCACTTGTGTTGGTGCAGGAAACCACTTTTGCACTTGTATTAGTGTGGAAAAACCACTTTTCGCACTTGTGTTAGTGTTGAAAAACCACTTTTCGCACTTGTGTTAGTGTTGAAAACCACTTTTCGCACTTGTGTTGGTGCAGGAAACCACTTTTGCACTTGTATTAGTGTGGAAAAAACACTGTTTGCACTTGTGATAGTGTTGAAAAACCACTTTTTGCACTTGTGTTGGTGCTGAAAAACCACTTTTCGCACTTGTGTTCGTGCAGGAAACCACTTTTTCACACTTGTATTAGTGTGGAAAAACCACTTTTCGCACTTGTGTTAGTGTTGAAAAACCACTTTTCGCACTTGTGTTAGTGTTGAAAAACCACTTTTCGCACTTGTGTTGGTGCAGGAAACCACTTTTGCACTTGTATTAGTGTGGAAAACCACTTTTCGCACTTGTGTTAGTGTTGAAAAACCACTTTTTGCACTTGTGTTAGTGTTGAAAAACCACTTTTCGCACTTGTGTTGGTGCAGGAAACCACTTTTGCACTTGTATTGGTGTGGAAAAAACACTTTTTGCACTTGAGATAGTGTTGGAAAACCACTTTTCGCACTTGTGTTGGTGTTGAAAAACCACTTTTCGCACTTGTGTTGGTGCAGGAAACCACTTTTGCACTTGTATTAGTGTGGAAAAACCACTTTTCGCACTTGTGTTAGTGTTGAAAAACCACTTTTCGCACTTGTGTTAGTGTTGAAAAACCACTTTTCGCACTTGTGTTGGTGCAGCCAACCACTTTTGCACTTGCATTAGTGTGGAAAAAACACTTTTCTCGCTTGTGTTATTGTTGAAAAACCACTTTTCGCACTTGTGTTAGTGTTGAAAAACCACTTTTCGCACTTGTGTTAGTGTTGAAAAACCACTTTTCGCACTTGTGTTGGTGCAGGAAACCACTTTTGCACTTGTATTAGTGTGGAAAAATCACTTTTCGCACTTGTGTTAGTGTTGAAAAACCACTTTTCGCACTTGTGTTAGTGTTGAAAAACCACTTTTCGCACTTGTGTTGGTGCAGGAAACCACTTTTACACTTGTATTAGTGTGGAAAAAACAGTTTTTGCACTTGTGATAGTGTTGAAAAACCACTTTTCGCACTTGTGTTATTGATGAAAAACCACTTTTCGTACTTGTGTTGGTGCAGGAAACCACTTTTGCACTTGTATTAGTGTGGAAAAACCACTTTTCGCACTTGTGTTAGTGTTGAAAAACCACTTTTGGCACTTGTGTTAGTGTTGAAAAACCACTTTTCGCACTTGTGTTAGTGTTGAAAAACCACTTTTCGCACTTGTGTTGGTGCAGGAAACCACTTTTGCACTTGTATTAGTGTGGAAAAAACACTTTTTGCACTTGTGATAGTGTTGAAAAACCACTTTTCACACTTGTGTTAGTGTTGAAAAACCACTTTTCGCACTTGTGTTGGTGCAGGAAACCACTTTTGCACTTATATTAGTGTGGAAAAACCACTTTTCGCACTTGTGTTAGTGTTGAAAAACCACTTTTTGCACTTGTGATAGTGTTGAAAAACCACTTTTCGCACTTGTGTTGGTGCAGAAAACCACTTTTGCACTTGTATTAGTGTGGAAAAAACACTTTTTGCACTTGAGATAGTGTTGAAAAACCACTTTTCGCACTTGTGTTGGTGTTGAAAAACCACTTTTCGCACTTGTGTTGGTGCAGGAAACCACTTTTGCACTTGTATTAGTGTGGAAAAACCACTTTTCGCACTTGTGTTAGTGTTGAAAAACCACTTTTCGCACTTGTGTTAGTGTTGAAAAACCACTTTTCGCACTTGTGTTGGTGCAGGAAACCACTTTTTGCACTTGTATTAGTGTGGAAAAAACACTTTTCGCACTTGTGTTAGTGCAGAAAAACCACTTTTCGCACTTGTGTTAGTGTTTAAAAACCACTTTTCGCACTTGTGTTAGTGTTGAAAAACCACTTTTCGCACTTGTGTTGGTGCAGGAAACCACTTTTGCACTTGTATTAGTGTGGAAAAAACACTTTTTGCACTTGTGATAGTGTTGAAAAACCACTTTCCGCACTTGTGTTAGTGTTGAAAAACCGCTTTTCGTACTTGTGTTGGTGTTGAAAAACCACTTTTCGCACTTGTGTTGGTGCAGGAAACCACTTTTGCACTTGTATTAGTGTGGAAAAACCACTTTTTGCACTTGAGATAGTGTTGGAAAACCACTTTTCGCACTTGTGTTAGTGTTGAAAAACCACTTTTCGCACTTGTGTTGGTGCAGGAAACCACTTTTGCACTTGTATTAGTGTGGAAAAACCACTTTTCGCACTTGTGTTAGTGTTGAAAAACCACTTTTCGCACTTGTGTTAGTGTTGAAAAACCACTTTTCGCACTTGTGTTGGTGCAGCCAACCACTTTTGCACTTGCATTAGTGTGGAAAAAACACTTTTCTCGCTTGTGTTAGTGTTGAAAAACCACTTTTCGCACTTGTGTTAGTGTTGAAAAACCACTTTTCGCACTTGTGTTAGTGTTGAAAAACCACTTTTCGCACTTGTGTTGGTGCAGGAAACCACTTTTGCACTTGTATTAGTGTGGAAAAATCACTTTTCGCACTTGTGTTAGTGTTGAAAAACCACTTTTCGCACTTGTGTTAGTGTTGAAAAAACACTTTTCGCACTTGTGTTGGTGCAGGAAACCACTTTTACACTTGTATTAGTGTGGAAAAAACAGTTTTTGCACTTGTGATAGTGTTGAAAAACCACTTTTCGCACTTGTGTTATTGATGAAAAACCACTTTTCGTACTTGTGTTGGTGCAGGAAACCACTTTTGCACTTGTATTAGTGTGGAAAAACCACTTTTCGCACTTGTGTTAGTGTTGAAAAACCACTTTTGGCACTTGTGTTAGTGTTGAAAAACCACTTTTCGCACTTGTGTTAGTGTTGAAAAACCACTTTTCGCACTTGTGTTGGTGCAGGAAACCACTTTTGCACTTGTATTAGTGTGGAAAAAACACTTTTTGCACTTGTGATAGTGTTGAAAAACCACTTTTCACACTTGTGTTAGTGTTGAAAAACCACTTTTTGCACTTGTGTTGGTGCAGGAAACCACTTTTGCACTTATATTAGTGTGGAAAAACCACTTTTCGCACTTGTGTTAGTGTTGAAAAACCACTTTTTGCACTTGTGATAGTGTTGAAAAACCACTTTTCGCACTTGTGTTGGTGCAGAAAACCACTTTTGCACTTGTATTAGTGTGGAAAAAACACTTTTTGCACTTGAGATAGTGTTGAAAAACCACTTTTCGCACTTGTGTTGGTGTTGAAAAACCACTTTTCGCACTTGTGTTGGTGCAGGAAACCACTTTTGCACTTGTATTAGTGTGGAAAAACCACTTTTCGCACTTGTGTTAGTGTTGAAAAACCACTTTTCGCACTTGTGTTAGTGTTGAAAAACCACTTTTCGCACTTGTGTTGGTGCAGGAAACCACTTTTGCACTTGTATTAGTGTGGAAAAAACACTTTTCGCACTTGTGTTAGTGCAGAAAAACCACTTTTCGCACTTGTGTTAGTGTTTAAAAACCACTTTTCGCACTTGTGTTAGTGTTGAAAAACCACTTTTCGCACTTGTGTTGGTGCAGGAAACCACTTTTGCACTTGTATTAGTGTGGAAAAAACACTTTTTGCACTTGTGATAGTGTTGAAAAACCACTTTCCGCACTTGTGTTAGTGTTGAAAAACCGCTTTTCGTACTTGTGTTGGTGCAGGAAACCACTTTTGCACTTGTATTAGTGTGGAAAAACCACTTTTCGCACTTGTGTTAGTGTTGAAAAACCACTTTTCGCACTTGTGTTAGTGTTGAAAACCACTTTTCGCACTTGTATTAGTGTGGAAAAAACACTTTTGGCACTTGTGATAGTGTTGAAAAACCACTTTTCGCACTTGTGTTGGTGCAGGAAACCACTTTTGCACTTGTATTAGTGTGGAAAAACCACTTTTCGCACTTGTGTTCGTGTTGAAAAACCACTTTTCGCACTTGTGTTGGTGCAGGAAACCACTTTTGCACTTGTATTAGTGTGGAAAAAACACTTTTTGCACTTGTGATAGTGTTGAAAAACCACTTTTTGCACTTGTGTTGGTGCAGGAAACCACTTTTGCACTTGTATTAGTGTGGAAAAAACACTTTTTGCACCTGTGATAGTGTTGAAAAATCACTTTTTACCTTCGCAAAAGCGGAAGGTTATGTTTGCACTTGTGTTAGTGTTGAAAAACCACTTTTCGCACTTGTGTTGGTGCACGAAACCACTTTTGCACTTGTATTAGTGTGGAAAAAACACTTTTTGCACTTGTGATAGTGTTGAAAAACCACTTTTCGCACTTGTGTTAGTGTTGAAAAACCACTTTTCGCACTTGTGTTAGTGTTGAAAAACCACTTTTCGCACTTGTGTTAGTGTTGAAAAACCACTTTTCGCACTTGTGTTGGTGCAGGAAACCACTTTTGCACTTGTATTAGTGTGGAAAAACCACTTTTCGCACTTGTGTTAGTGTTGAAAAACCACTTTTTGCACTTGTGATAGTGTTGAAAAACCACTTTTCGCACTTGTGTTAGTGTTGAAAAACCACTTTTCGCACTTGTGTTGGTGCAGGAAACCACTTTTGCACTTGTATTAGTGTGGAAAAACCACTTTTCGCACTTGTGTTAGTGTTGAAAAACCACTTTTCGCACTTGTGTTAGTGTTGAAAACCACTTTTCGCACTTGTGTTGGTGCAGGAAACCACTTTTGCACTTGTATTAGTGTGGAAAAAACACTTTTTGCACTTGAGATAGTGTTGAAAAACCACTTTTCGCACTTGTGT